>NW_028133340.1:600000-818000 GCF_964374135.1 Grampus griseus | reverse complement strand
AACTTATGCTTGCTTAAGGAGAAAGATGAGTTGGGGTGCTGCATAAAACCAGAGATAGAAATTAGCACAGATACCGTTCCATAAGCCAAATATGTAATAGACAAGAGCTACTCCTTGCTCAATGAAGTGGACTCAACACCCCATATTAAACGCCTAATAATATACCTGACTAGTAAGAATCTTAAAACCTATGGATTTATATGTCTCCGAAAGAGAATCAAGCGTGTGTACAGCGGCATAAACGCAGCAGTGATCGGATTGGTGAGGATCGGTGAGCAAATGCAGACCCTTTGAAGTCATATTACATGGTACCCATTCCATGGGTCTCAACTCTCCAGGTTTAAGGGATTCTTACTTCAGCTAAAACATGCATGTGGAACCCAGAGTATGATCCAACGTGTGATCGGGAAACGTGTTCAAATGTGTCTCAGTTTTCGTCCCCTGGTACTCGGGTGCAACATTCCAGACGCTTTACTAACACTCTCCCCACTTGGAGAGTCAGTGCCTTTAACCTCCTGTTTGGCCCAGTTTGCCATTTCTGCGGAAAATGAACAGGAATAGGGAGAACCAATGAGAGACTAGCTGGAGGTGTCTGGACGGGCAAATTTAACTCTCATTTCCCACCAGGAAGAGGAATTTACCAAAGGCTCAGCGAGCCATGCCGGAACCACACTAAGGCCTGAAGCAATCCTGCGGTGTTGCGGCCAGCTCACAGGAAAGCGAGTTGAAGAAAGGAGCTCAGGGGCCCTGTAATTCACAAACCTGCAGAGTTATAAATGACAGCTATTGTCCAAAAATATAATGAAGTAAGGCTGCCAAGAGGACTTGAAAGCGGGGCAGAATTGCAGGGAAACGATTTCAGGAGGTAGACTGGAATTGCATGTAAAGCATAGGAAAAGAGGCAGAACGTCCACAATGCTGCACTTCGCCAAAAAGGGCGTATGCGTTATTTCCTGAACATACTCAGGAAAAAACGCCTACACACTTTTTGGCCAACCAAGCAAGCTTGCAAAGGAAATCTGCACTACAATGAAGTCTCACTGCCCCCCGGTCAAAAGGGCCATCTGAAAATAGTGTAAAATCCAGAAAGGCAGGACAGGCCATGGAGAACTGGGAGCCTTCTTATGCTGATGGGCGGGATGTAAATTGCCAACAGCCACTCTGAAGAAGTGTATGGTGTTTCCTGAAACATCTAGAAAACAAAGCAACAGAGCCTAGGGTACTTCCACTTATGGTCCTATAGCTTAGGGAAATTAAAATCAAAAAGACACAGCCACCCCAAAGTTTGGGACGGCTCTGTTTACAAGAACCTCGTTTACGGAACAAGTTCAATATCGCAGAAAGCGAAAAATGGATAAAGAAGTTGTGGTACTTACGTACAATGCAATATCACTCAGCAATGAAATCTATGTCATCAGGCCAGTAGCAGCATAATGAGTGGATTCAGGTACGATGATTCTAAGTGAGATAAGTCACACAGAAAAAGAAACATCATAAGATATCACTAATACACAGAATGTAAAATTGGCTACACAGGAACTGAATTACAAAACAGAATAGGGTCTCAAATGTAGAAAACCAACTTATGCTTGCTTAAGGGGAAAGGTGAGTTGGGGTGCTGCATAAAACCAGAGATTGAAATTAGCACAGATACCTTTCCATAAGCCAAATATGTAAGAAACAAGAGCTACTGCTTGCTCAACGAAGTGGACTCAAAACCGCATATTAAACGCCTAAGAATATACCTGACTAGTAAGAATCTTAAAACCTATGGATTTATATGTCTCCGAATGAGAATCAAGCATGTGTACAGCGGTATAAACGCAGCAGTGATCGGATTGGTGAGGATCGTTGAGCAAATGCAGACCCTTTGAAGTCATATTGCATGGTACCCATTCGATGGTTCTCAACTCTCCAGGTTTAAGGGATTCTTCCTTCAGCTAAAACATGCATGTGGAACCCAGAGTTATCCACCGTGTGATCGGGAAACGTGTTCAAATGTGTCTCAGTTTTCGTCCCCTGGTACTCGGGTGCAACATTCCAGACGCTTTACTAACACTCTCCCCACTTGGAGAGTCAGGGCCTTTAACCTCCTGTTTGGCCCAGTTTGCAATTTCTGCGGAAAATGAACAGGAATAGGGAGAACCAATGAGAGACTAGCTGGAGGTGTCTGGACGGGCAAATTTAACTCTCATTTCCCACCAGGAAGAGGAATTAACCAAAGGCTCAGCGAGCCATGCCGGAACCACACTAGGGCCTGAAGCAATCCTGCGGTGTTGCGGCCAGCTCACAAAAAAGCGAGTTGAAGAAAGGAGCTCAGGGGCCCTGTAATTCACAAACCTGCAGACTTATAAATGACAGCTATCGTCCAAAAATATAATGAAGTAAGGCTGCCAAGAGGACTTGAAAGCGGGGCAGAATTGCAGGGAAATGATTTCAGGAGGTAGACTGGAATTGCATGCAAAGCATAGGAAAACAGGCAGAACGTCCACAATGATGCACTTGGCCAAAAAGGGCGTATGCGTTATTTCCTGAACATATACAGGAAAAAACGCATACGCCCTTTTTAGCCAACCAAGCAAGCTTGCAAAGGAAATCTGCACTACAAAGAAGTCTCACTGCCTCCCGGACAAAAGGGCCATCTGAAAAAAGTGTAAAATCCAGAAAGGCAGGACAGGCCATGGAGAACTGGGAGCCTTGTTATGCTGATGGGCGGGATGTAAATTGCCAGCAGCCACTCTGGAAAAGTGTATGGTGTTTTCTGAAACATCTAAAAAACAGAGAAACAGAGCCTAGGACACTTCCACTTATGGTCCTACAGCTTAGAGAAATTAAAATCAAAAAGACACAGCCACCCCAAAGTTTGGGACGGCTCTGTTTACAAGAACCTGGTTTACGGTACAAGTTCAATATCGCAGAAAGCGAAAAATGGATAAAGAATTTGTGGTACTTACGTACAATGCAATATCACTCAGCAATGAAATCTATGTCATCAGGCCCGTAGCAGCATAATGAGTGGATTCAGGTACGATGATTCTAAGTGAAATAAGTCACACAGAAAAAGAAACGTCATAAGATATCACTAATACACGGAATGTAAACTTGGCTACACAGGAACTGAATTACAAAACACAACAGGGTCTCAAATGTAGAAAACCAACTTATGCTTGCTTAAGGGGAATGGTGAGTTGGGGTGCTGCATAAAACCAGAGGTAGAAATTAGCACAGATACCGCTCCATAAGCCAAATATGTAATAGACAAGAGCTACTGCTTGCTCAACGAAGTGGACTCAACACCCCATATTAAACGCCTAAGAATATACCTGACTAGTAAGAATCTTAAAACCTATGGATTTATATGTCTCCGAAAGAGAATCAAGCGTGTGTACAGCGGCATAAACGCAGCAGTGATAGGATTGGTGAGGTTCGGTGAGCAAATGCAGACCCTTTGAAGTCATATTGCATGGTACCCATTCCATGGGTCTCAACTCTCCAGGTTTAAGGGATTCTTCCTTCAGCTAAAACATGCATGTGGAACCCAGAGTATGATCCAACGTGTGATCGGGAAACGTGTTCAAATGTGTCTCAGTTTTCGTCCCCTGGTACTCGGGTGCAACATTCCAGACGCTTTACTAACACTGTCCCCACTTGGAGAGTCAGTGCCTTTAACCTCCTTTTTGGCCCAGTTTGCAATTTCTGCGGAAAAGAACAGGAATAGGGAGAACCAATGAGAGACTAGCTGGAGGTGTCTGGACGGGCAAATTTAACTCTTATTTCCCACCAGGAAGAGGAATTAACCAAGGGCTCAGCGTGCCATGCCGGAACCACACTAGTGCCTGAAGCAATCCTGCGGTGTTGCGGCCAGCTCACAAGAAAGCGAGTTGAAGAAAGGAGCTCAGGCACCCTGTAATTCTCAAACCTGCAGAGTTATAAATGACAGCTATCGTCCAAAAATATATTGAAGTAAGGCTGCCAAGAGGCCTTGAAAGCGGGGTAGAATTGCAGGAAACCGATTACAGGACGTAGACTGGAATTGCATGTAAAACATAGGAAAAGAGGCAGAACGTCCACAATGATGCACTTGGCCAAAAAGGGCGTATGCGTTTTTTCCTGAATATATTCAGGAAAAAACGCATACGCACTTTTTGGCCAACCAAGCAAGCTTGCAAAGGAAATCTGCACTATAATGAAGTCTCACTGCCCCCCGGTCAAAAGGGCCATCTGAAAAAAGTGTAAAATCCAGAAAGGCAGGACAGGCCATGGAGAACTGGGAGCCTTCTTATGCTGATGGGCGGGATGTAAATTGGAAACAGCCACTCTGGAGAAGTGTATGGTGTTTCCTGAAACATCTAAAAAACAGAGCAACAGAGCCTAGGGCACTTCCACTTATGGTCCTATAGTTTAGAGAAATTAAAATGAAAAAGACACAGCCACCCCGAAGTTTGGGATGGCTCTGTTTACAAGAACCTCGTTTACGGTACAAGTTCAATATCGCAGAAAGCGAAAAATGGATAAAGAAGTTGTGGTACTTACGTACAATGCAATATCACTCAGCAATGAAATCTATGTCATCAGGCCCTTAGCAGCATAATGAGTGGATTCAGGTAGGATGATTCTAAGTGAAATAAGTCACACAGAAAAAGAAACATCATAAGATATCACTAATACACGGAATGTAAACTTGGCTACACAGGAACTGAATTACAAAACACAACAGGGTCTCAAATATAGAAAACCAACTTATTCTTGCTTAAGGGGAAAGGTGAGTTGGGGTGCTGCATAAAACCAGAGATGGAAATGAACACAGATACCTTTCCATAAGCCAAATATGTAATAGACAAGAGTTACTGCTTGCTCAACGAAGTGGAATCAACACCCCATATTAAACGCCTAAGAATATACCTGACTAGTAAGAATCTTAAAACCTATGGATTTATATGTCTCCGAAAGAGAATCAAGCGTGTGTACAGCGGCATAAACGCAGCAGCGATCGGATTGGTGAGGATCGGTGAGCAAATGCAGACCCTTTGAAGTCATATTGCATGGTACCCATTCCATGGGTCTCAACTCTCCAGGTTTAAGGGATTCTTCCTTCAGCTAAAACATGCATGTGGAACCCAGAGTATGATCCACCGTGTGATCGGGAAATGTGTTCAAATGTGTCTCAGTTTTCGGTCCCTGGTACTCGGGTGCAACATTCCAGACGCTTTACTAACACTCTCCCCACTTGGAGAGTCAGTGCCTTTAACCTCCTGTTCGGCCCAGTTTGCAATTTCTGCGGAAAAGAACAGGAATAGGGAGAACCAATGAGAGACTAGCTGGAGGTGTCTGGACGGGCAAATTTAACTCTCATTTCCCACGAAGAAGAGGAATTAACCAAAGGCTCAGCGTGCCATGCCGGAACCACACTAGTGCCTGAAGCAATCCTGCGGTGTTGCGGCCAGCTCACAAGAAAGCGAGTTGAAGAAAGGAGCTCAGTGGCCCTGTAATTCACAAACCTGCAGAGTTATAAATGACAGCTATCGTCCAAAAATATATTGAAGTAAGGCTGCCAAGAGGACTTGAAAGCGGGGTAGAATTGCAGGAAACCGATTTCAGGAGGTAGACTGGAATTGCATGTAAAGCATAGGAAAAGAGGCAGAACGTCCACAATGATGCACTTGGCCAAAAAGGGCGTATGCGTTTTTTCCTGAATATATTCAGGAAAAAACGCATACGCACTTTTTGGCCAACCAAGCAAGCTTGCAAAGGAAATCTGCACTATAATGAAGTCTCACTGCCCCCCGGTCAAAAGGGCCATCTGAAAAAAGTGTAAAATCCAGAAAGGCAGGACAGGCCATGGAGAACTGGGAGCCTTCTTATGCTGATGGGCGGGATGTAAATTGGAAACAGCCACTGTGGAGAAGTGTATGGTGTTTCCTGAAACATCTAAAAAACAGAGCAACAGAGCCTAGGGAACTTCCACTTATGGTCCTATAGTTTAGAGAAATTAAAATCAAAAAGACACAGCCACCCCGAAGTTTGGGACGGCTCTCTTTACAAGAACCTCGTTTACGGTACAAGTTCAATATCGCAGAAAGCGAAAAATGGATAAAGAAGTTGTGGTACTTACGTACAATGCAATATCACTCAGCAATGAAATCTATGTCATCAGGCCCTTAGCAGCATAATGAGTGGATTCAGGTACGATGATTCTAAGTGAAATAAGTCACACAGAAAAAGAAACATCATAAGATATCACTAATACACGGAATGTAAACTTGGCTACACAGGAACTGAATTACAAAACACAACAGGGTCTCAAATATAGAAAACCAACTTATTCTTGCTTAAGGGGAAAGGTGAGTTGGGGTGCTGCATAAAACCAGAGATGGAAATGAACACAGATACCTTTCCATAAGCCAAATATGTAATAGACAAGAGCTACTGCTTGCTCAACGAAGTGGAATCAACACCCCATATTAAACGCCTAAGAATATACCTGACTAGTAAGAATCTTAAAACCTATGGATTTATATGTCTCCGAAAGAGAATCAAGCGTGTGTATAGCGGCATAAACGCAGCAGCGATCGGATTGGTGAGGATCGGTGAGCAAATGCAGACCCTTTGAAGTCATATTGCATGGTACCCATTCCATGGGTCTCAACTCTCCAGGTTTAAGGGATTCTTCCTTCAGCTAAAACATGCATGTGGAACCCAGAGTATGTTCCTCCGTGTGATCGGGAAATGTGTTCAAATGTGTCTCAGTTTTCGTCCCCTGGTACTCGGGTGCAACATTCCAGACGCTTTACTAACACTCTCCCCACTTGGAGAGTCAGTGCCTTTAACCTCCTATTTGGCCCAGTTTGCAATTTCTGCGGAAAAGAACAGGAATAGGGAGAACCAATGAGAGACTAGCTGGAGGTGTCTGGACGGGCAAATTTAACTCTCATTTCCCACGAAGAAGAGGAATTAACCAAAGGCTCAGCGTGCCATGCTGGAACCACACTAGGGCCTGAAGCAATCCTGCGGTGTTGCGGCCAGCTCACAAGAAAGCGAGTTGAAGAAAGGAGCTCCGGGGCCCTGTAATTCACAAACCTGCAGAGTTATAAATGACAGCTATCGTCCAAAAATATATTGAAGTAAGGCTGCCAAGAGGACTTGAAAGCAGGGCAGAATTACAGGAAACCGATTTCAGGAGGTAGACTGGAATTGCATGTAAAGCATAGGAAAAGAGGCAGAACGTCCACAATGATGCACTTGGCCAAAAAGGGCGTATGCGTTTTTTCCTGAATATATTCAGGAAAAAACGCATACGCCCTTTTTGGCCAACCAAGCAAGCTTGCAAAGGAAACTGCACAACAATGAAGTCTCAGTGCCCCCCAGGCAAAAGGGCCATCTGAAAAAAGTGTAAAATCCAGAAAGGCAGGACAGGCCATGGAGAACTGGGAGCCTTCTTATGCTGATGGGCGGGATGTAAATTGCAAACACCACTCTGGAGAAGTGTATGGTGTTTCCTGAAACATCTAAAAAACACAGCAACAGAGCCTAGGGCACTTCCACTTATGGTCCTATAGCTTAGGGAAATTAAAATCAAAAAGAAACAGCAACCCCAAAGTTTGGGACGGCTCTGTTTACAAGAACCTCATTTACGGTACAAGTTCAATATCACAGAAAGCGAAAAATGGATAAATAAGTTGTGGTATTACGTACAATGCAATATCACTCAGCAATGAAATGTATGTCATCAGGCCCTTAGCAGCATAATGAGTGGATTCACGTACGATGATTCTAAGTGAAATAAGTCACAGAGAAAAAGAAACATCATAAGTTATCACTAATAAATGGAATGTAAACTTGGCTACACAGGAACTGAATTACAAAACAGAACAGGGTCTCAAATGTAGAAAACCAACTTATGCTTGCTTAAGGGGAATGGTGAGTTGGGGTGCTGCATAAAACCAGAGATTGAAATTAGCACAGATACCGTTCCATAAGCCAAATATGTAATAGACAAGAGCTACTCCTTGCTCAACGAAGTGGACTCAACACCCCATATTAAACGCATAAGAATATACCTGACTAGTAAGAATCATAAAACCTATGGATTTATATGTCTCCGAAAGAGAATCAATCAAGTGTACAGCGGCATAAACGCAGCAGTGATAGGATTGGTGAGGTTCCGTGAGCAAATGCAGACCCTTTGAAGTCATATTGCTTGGTACCCATTCCATGGTTCTCAACTTTCCAGGTTTAAGGGATTCTTCCTTCAGCTAAAACATGCATGTGGAACCCAGAGTATGATCCACGGTCTGATCGGGAAACGTGTTCAAATGTGTCTCAGTTTTCGTCCCCTGGTACTCGGGTGCAACATTCCAGAGGCTTTACTAACACTCTCCCCACTTGGAGAGTCAGTGCCTTTAACCTCCTGTTTGGCCCAGTTTGCAATTTCTGCGGAAAATGAACAGGAATAGGGAGAACCAATGAGAGACTAGCTGGAGGTGTCTGGACGGGCAAATTTAACTCTCATTTCCCACCAGGAAGAGGAATTAACCAAAGGCTCAGCATGCCATGCCGGAACCACACTAGGGCCTGAAGCAATCCTGCGATGTTGCGGCCAGCTCACAAGAAAGCGAGTTGAAGAAAGGAGCTCAGGGGCACTGTAATTCACAAACCTGCAGAGTTATAAATGACAGCTATCGTCCAAAAATATATTGAAGTAAGGCTACCAAGAGGCCTTGAATGCGGGGTAGAATTGCAGGAAACCGATTTCAGGAGGTAGACTGGAATTGCATGTAAAATATAGGAAAAGAGGCAGAACGTCCACAATGATGCACTTGGCCAAAAAGGGTGTATGCGTTTTTTCCTGAATATATTCAGGAAAAAACGCATACGCACTTTTTGGCCAACCAAGCAAGCTTGCAAAGGAAATCTGCACTATATTGAAGTCTCACTGCCCCCCGGTCAAAAGGGGCCATTTGAAAAAAGTGTAAAATCCAGAAAGGCAGGACAGGCCATGGAGAACTGGGAGCCTGCTTATGCTGATGGGCGGGATGTAAATTGGAAACAGCCACTCTGGAGAAGTGTATGGTGTTTCCTGAAACATCTAAAAAACAGAGCAACAGAGCCTAGGGCACTTCCACTTATGGTCCTATAGTTTAGAGAAATTAAAATCAAAAAGACACAGCCACCCCGAAGTTTGGGACGGCTCTGTTTACAAGAACCTCGTTTACGGTACAAGTTCAATATCGCAGAAAGCGAAAAATGGATAAAGAAGTTGTGGTACTTACGTACAATGCAATATCACTCAGCAATGAAATCTATGTCATCAGGCCAGTAGCAGCATAATGAGTGGATTCAGGTACGATGATTCTAAGTGAAATAAGTCACACAGAAAAAGAAACATCATAAGATATCACTAATACACGGATTGTAAACTTGGCTACACAGGAACTGAATTACAAAACAGAATAGGGTCTCAAATATAGAAAACCAACTTATTCTTGCTTAAGGGGAAAGGTGAGTTGGGGTGCTGCATAAAACCAGAGATTGAAATTAGCACAGATACCGTTCCATAAGCCAAATATGTAATAGACAGAAGTTACTCCTTTCTCAACGAAGTGGACTCAACACCCCATATTAAACGCCTAAGAATATACCTGACTAGTAAGAATCTTAAAACCTATGGATTTATATGTCTCCGAAAGAGAATCAAGCGTGTGTACAGTGGCATAAACGCAGCAGTGACTGGATTGGTGAGGATCGGTGAGCAAATGCAGACCCTTTGAAGTCATATTGCATGGTACCCATTCCATGGGTCTCAACTCTCCAGGTTTAAGGGATTCTTCCTTCAGCTAAAACATGCATGTGGAACCCAGAGTATGATCCACCGTGTGATCGGGAAACGTGTTCAAATGTGTCTCAGTTTTCGTCCCCTGGTACTCGGGTGCAACATTCCAGATGCTTTACTAACACTCTCCCTACTTGGAGAGTCAGTGCCTTTAAACTCCTGTTTGCCCCAGTTTGCAATTTCTGCGGAAAATGAACAGGAATAGGGAGAACCAATGAGAGACTAGCTGGAGGTGTCTGGACGGGCAAATTTAACTCTCATTTCCCACCAGGAAGAGGAATTAACCAAAGGCTCAGCGTGCCATGCCGGAACCACACTAGGGCCTGAAGCAATCCTGCGGTGTTGCGGCCAGCTCACAAGAAAGCGAGTTGAAGAAAAGAGCTCAGGGGCCCTGTAATTCACAAACCTGCAGAGTTATAAATGACAGCTATCGTCCAAAAATATATTGAAGTAAGGCTGCCAAGAGGACTTGAAAGCGGGGCAGAATTGCAGGAAACCGATTTCAGGAGGTAGACTGGAATTGCATGTAAAGCATAGGAAAAGAGGCACAACGTCCACAATGATGCACTTGGCCAAAAAGGGCGTATGCATTTTTTCCTGAATATATTCAGGAAAAAACGCATACGCCCTTTTTGGCCAACCAAGCAAGCTTGCAAAGGAAATCTGCACTACAATGAAGTCTCACTGCCCCCCGGTCAAAAGGGCCATCTGAAAAAAGTGTAAAATCCAGAAAGTCAGGACAGGCCATGGAGAACTGATAGCCTTGTTATGCTGATGGGCGGGATGTAAATTGCCAAAAGCCACTCTGGAGAAGTGTATGGTGTTTCCTGAAACATCTAAAAAACAAAGCAACAGAGCCTAGGGCACTTCCACTTATGGTCCTATAGCTTAGGGAAATTAAAATAAAAAAGACACAGCAACCCCAAAGTTTGGGACGGCTCTGTTTACAAGAACCTCCTTTACGGTACAAGTTCAATATCGCAGAAAGCGAGAAATCGATAAAGAAGTTGAGGTACTTACTTACAATGCAATATCACTCAGCGACGAAATCTATGTCATCAGGCCCTTAGCCGCATAATGAGTGGATTCAGGTACGATGATTCTAAGTGAAATAAGTCACAGAGAAAAAGAAACATCATAAGTTATCACTAATACATGGAATGTAAACTTGGCTACACAGGAACTGAATTACAAAACAGAACAGGGTCTCAAATGTAGAAAACCAACTTATGCTTGCTTAAGGGGAATGGTGAGTTGGGGTGCTGCATAAAACCAGAGATTGAAATTAGCACAGATACCATTCCATAAGCCAAATATGTAATAGATAAGAGCTACTCCTTGCTCAACGAAGTGGACTCAACACCCCATATTAAACGCATAAGAATATACGTGACTACTAAGAATCTTAAAACCTATGGATTTATAAGTCTTCGAACGTGAATCAAGCGTGTGTACAGCGGCATAAACGCAGCAGTGATCGGATTGGTGAGGATCGGTGAGCAAATGCAGACCCTTTGAAGTCATATTGCATGGTACCCATTCCATGGGTCTCAACTCTCCAGGTTTAAGGGATTCTTCCTTCAGCTAAAACATGCATGTGGAACCCAGAGTATGATCCACCGTGTGATCGGGAAACGTGTTCAAATGTGTCTCAGTTTTCGTCCCCTGGTACTCGGGTGCAACATTCCAGACGCTTTACTAACACTCTCCCCACTTGGAGACTCAGTGCCTTTAACCTCCCGTTTGGCCCAGTTTGCCATTTCTGCGGAAAATGAACAGGAATAGGGAGAACCAATGAGAAACTAGCTGCAGGTGTCTGGATGGGCAAATTTAACTCTCATTTCCCACCAGGAAGAGGAATTAACCAAAGGCTCAGCGAGCCATGCCGGAACCACACTAGGGCCTGAAGCAATCCTGCGGTGTTGCGGCCAGCTCACAAGAAAGCGAGTTGAAGAAAGGAGCTCAGGGGCCCTGTAATTCACAAACATGCAGAGTTCTAAATGACAGCTATCGTCCAAAAATATATTGAAGTAAGGCTGCCAAGAGGACATGAAAGCGGGGCAGAATTGCAGGAAACCGATTTCAGGAGGTAGACTGGAATTGCATGTAAAGCATAGGAAAAGAGGCAGAACGTCCACAATGATGCACTTGGCCAAAAAGGGCGTATGCGTTTTTGCCTGAATATATTCAGGAAAAAACGCATACGCCCTTTTTGGCCAACCAAGCAAGCTTGCAAAGGAAATCTGCACTACAATGAAGTCTCACTGCCCCCCGGTCAAAAGGGCCATCTGAAAAAAGTGTATAATCCAGAAAGGCAGGACAGGCCATGGAGAACTGGGAGCCTTGTTATGCTGATGGGTGGGATGTAAATTGCCAAAAGCCACTCTGGAGAAGTGTATGGTGTTTCCTGAAACATCTAAAAAACAAAGCAACAGAGCCTAGGGCACTTCCACTTATGGTCCTATAGCTTAGGGAAATTAAAATAAAAAAGACACAGCAACCCCAAAGTTTGGGAGGGCTCTGTTTACAAGAACCTCACTTACGGTACAAGTTCAATATCGCAGAAAGCCAGAAATGGATAAAGAAGTTGAGGTACTTACTTACAATGCAATATCACTCAGCAATGAAATCTATGTCAACAGGCCCTTAGCAGCATAATGATTGGATTCAGGTACGATGATTCTAATTGAAATATGTCACAGAGAAAAAGAAACATCATAAGTTATCACTAATACATGAAATGTAAACTTGGCTACACAGGAACTGAATTACAAAACAGAACAGGGTCTCAAATGTAGAAAACCAACTTATGCTTGCTTAAGGGGAATGGTGAGTTGGGGTGCTGCATAAAACCAGAGATTGAAATTAGCACAGATACCATTCCATAAGCCAAATATGTAATAGACAAGAGCTACGCCTTGCTCAACGAAGTGGACTCAACACCCCATATTAAACGCATAAGAATATACGTGACTACTAAGAATCTTAAATCCTATGGATTTATATGTCTTCGAAAGTGAATCAAGCGTGTGTACAGCGGCATAAACGCAGCAGTGATCGGATTGGTGAGGATCGGTGAGCAAATGCAGACCCTTTGAAGTCATATTGAATGGTACCCATTCCATGGGTCTCAACTCTCCAGGTTTAAGGGATTCTTCCTTCAGCTAAAACATGCATGTGGAACCCAGAGTATGATCCACCGTGTGATCGGGAAACGTGTTCAAATGTGTCTCAGTTTTCGTCCCCTGGTACTCGGGTGCAACATTCCAGACGCTTTACTAACACTCTCCCCACTTGGAGAATCAGTGCCTTTAACCTCCTGTTTGGCCCAGTTTGCAATTTCTGCGGAAAATGAACAGGAATAGGGAGAACCAATGAGAGACTAGCTGGAGGTGTCTGGACGGGCAAATTTAACTCTCATTTCCCACCAAGAAGAGGAATTAACCAAAGGCTCAGCGTGCCATGCCGGAACCACACTAGGGCCTGAAGCAATCCTGCGGTGTTGCGGCCAGCTCACAACAAAGCGAGTTGAAGAAAGGAGCTCAGGGGCCCTGTAATTCACAAACCTGCAGAGTTATAAATGACAGCTATCGTCCAAAAATATATTGAAGTAAGGCTGCCAAGAGGACATGAAAGCGGGGCAGAATTGCAGGAAACCGTTTTCAGGAGGTAGACTGGAATTGCATGTAAAGCATAGGAAAAGAGGCAGAACGTCCACAATGATGCACTTGGCCAAAAAGGGCGTATGCGTTTTTTCCAGAATATATTCAGGAAAAAACGCATACGCCCTTTTTGGCCAACCAAGCAAGCTTGCAAAGGAAATCTGCACTACAATGAAGTCTCACTGCCCCCCGGTCAAAAGGGCCATCTGAAAAAAGTGTATAATCCAGAAAGGCAGGACAGGCCATGGAGAACTGGGAGCCTTGTTATGCTGATGGGTGGGATGTAAATTGCCAAAAGCCACTCTAGAGAAGTGTATGGTGTTTCCTGAAACATCTAAAAAACAAAGCAACAGAGCCTAGGGCACTTCCACTTATGGTCCTATAGCTTAGGGAAATTAAAATCAAAAAGACACAGCAACCCCAAAGTTTGGGAGGGCTCTGTTTACAAGAACCTCACTTACGGTACAAGTTCAATATCGCAGAAAGCCAGAAATCGATAAAGAAGTTGAGGTACTTACTTACAATGCAATATCACTCAGTGACGAAATCTATGTCATCAGGCCCTTAGCAGCATAATGAGTGGATTCAGGTACGATGATTCTAAGTGAAATAAGTCACAGAGAAAAAGAAACATCATAAGTTATCACTAATACATGGAATGTAAACTTGGCTACACAGGAACTGAATTACAAAACAGGACAGGGTCTCAAATGTAGAAAACCAACTTATGCTTGCTTAAGGGGAATGGTGAGTTGGGGTGCTGCATAAAACCAGAGATTGAAATTAGCACAGATACCATTCCATAAGCCAAATATGTAATAGACAAGAGCTAGTCCTTGCTCAACGAAGTGGACTCAACACCCCATATTAAACGCCTAAGAATATACCTGACTAGTAAGAATCTTAAAACCTATGGATTTATATGTCTCCGAAAGAGAATCAAGCGTGTGTACAGCGGCATAAACGCAGCAGTGATCGGATTGGTGAGGATCGGTGAGCAAATGCAGACCCTTTGAAGTCATATTGCATGGTACCCATTCCATGGGTCTCAACTCTCCAGGTTTAAGGGATTCTTCCTTCAGCTAAAACATGCATGTGGAACCCAGAGTATGATCCACCGTGTGATCGGGAAATGTGTTCAAATGTGTCTCAGTTTTCGTCCCCTGGTACTCGGGTGCAACATTCCAGACGCTTTACTAACACTCTCCCCACTTGGAGACTCAGTGCCTTTAACCTCCCGTTTGGCCCAGTTTGCCATTTCTGCGGAAAATGAACAGGAATAGGGAGAACCAATGAGAAACTAGCTGCAGGTGTCTGGATGGGCAAATTTAACTCTCATTTCCCACCAGGAAGAGGAATTAACCAAAGGCTCAGCGAGCCATGCCAAAACCACACTAGGGCCTGAAGCAATCCTGCGGTGTTGCGGCCAGCTCACAAGAAAGCGAGTTGAAGAAAGGAGCTCAGGGGCCCTGTAATTCACAAACATGCAGAGTTCTAAATGACAGCTATCGTCCAAAAATATATTGAAGTAAGGCTGCCAAGAGGACATGAAAGCGGGGCAGAATTGCAGGAAACCGATTTCAGGAGGTAGACTGGAATTGCATGTAAAGCATAGGAAAAGAGGCAGAACGTCCACAATGATGCACTTGGCCAAAAAGGGCGTATGCGTTTTTGCCTGAATATATTCAGGAAAAAACGCATACGCCCTTTTTGGCCAACCAAGCAAGCTTGCAAAGGAAATCTGCACTACAATGAAGTCTCACTGCCCCCCGGTCAAAAGGGCCATCTGAAAAAAGTGTATAATCCAGAAAGGCAGGACAGGCCATGGAGAACTGGGAGCCTTGTTATGCTGATGGGTGGGATGTAAATTGCCAAAAGCCACTCTGGAGAAGTGTATGGTGTTTCCTGAAACATCTAAAAAACAAAGCAACAGAGCCTAGGGCACTTCCACTTATGGTCCTATAGCTTAGGGAAATTAAAATAAAAAAGACACAGCAACCCCAAAGTTTGGGAGGGCTCTGTTTACAAGAACCTCACTTACGGTACAAGTTCAATATCGCAGAAAGCCAGAAATGGATAAAGAAGTTGAGGTACTTACTTACAATGCAATATCACTCAGCAATGAAATCTATGTCAACAGGCCCTTAGCAGCATAATGATTGGATTCAGGTACGATGATTCTAATTGAAATATGTCACAGAGAAAAAGAAACATCATAAGTTATCACTAATACATGAAATGTAAACTTGGCTACACAGGAACTGAATTACAAAACAGAACAGGGTCTCAAATGTAGAAAACCAACTTATGCTTGCTTAAGGGGAATGGTGAGTTGGGGTGCTGCATAAAACCAGAGATTGAAATTAGCACAGATACCATTCCATAAGCCAAATATGTAATAGACAAGAGCTACGCCTTGCTCAACGAAGTGGACTCAACACCCCATATTAAACGCATAAGAATATACGTGACTACTAAGAATCTTAAATCCTATGGATTTATATGTCTTCGAAAGTGAATCAAGCGTGTGTACAGCGGCATAAACGCAGCAGTGATCGGATTGGTGAGGATCGGTGAGCAAATGCAGACCCTTTGAAGTCATATTGAATGGTACCCATTCCATGGGTCTCAACTCTCCAGGTTTAAGGGATTCTTCCTTCAGCTAAAACATGCATGTGGAACCCAGAGTATGATCCACCGTGTGATCGGGAAACGTGTTCAAATGTGTCTCAGTTTTCGTCCCCTGGTACTCGGGTGCAACATTCCAGACGCTTTACTAACACTCTCCCCACTTGGAGAATCAGTGCCTTTAACCTCCTGTTTGGCCCAGTTTGCAATTTCTGCGGAAAATGAACAGGAATAGGGAGAACCAATGAGAGACTAGCTGGAGGTGTCTGGACGGGCAAATTTAACTCTCATTTCCCACCAAGAAGAGGAATTAACCAAAGGCTCAGCGTGCCATGCCGGAACCACACTAGGGCCTGAAGCAATCCTGCGGTGTTGCGGCCAGCTCACAAGAAAGCGAGTTGAAGAAAGGAGCTCAGGGGCCCTGTAATTCACAAACCTGCAGAGTTATAAATGACAGCTATCGTCCAAAAATATATTGAAGTAAGGCTGCCAAGAGGACATGAAAGCGGGGCAGAATTGCAGGAAACCGTTTTCAGGAGGTAGACTGGAATTGCATGTAAAGCATAGGAAAAGAGGCAGAACGTCCACAATGATGCACTTGGCCAAAAAGGGCGTATGCGTTTTTTCCAGAATATATTCAGGAAAAAACGCATACGCCCTTTTTGGCCAACCAAGCAAGCTTGCAAAGGAAATCTGCACTACAATGAAGTCTCACTGCCCCCCGGTCAAAAGGGCCATCTGAAAAAAGTGTATAATCCAGAAAGGCAGGACAGGCCATGGAGAACTGGGAGCCTTGTTATGCTGATGGGTGAGATGTAAATTGCCAAAAGCCACTCTAGAGAAGTGTATGGTGTTTCCTGAAACATCTAAAAAACAAAGCAACAGAGCCTAGGGCACTTCCACTTATGGTCCTATAGCTTAGGGAAATTAAAATCAAAAAGACACAGCAACCCCAAAGTTTGGGAGGGCTCTGTTTACAAGAACCTCACTTACGGTACAAGTTCAATATCGCAGAAAGCCAGAAATCGATAAAGAAGTTGAGGTACTTACTTACAATGCAATATCACTCAGTGACGAAATCTATGTCATCAGGCCCTTAGCAGCATAATGAGTGGATTCAGGTACGATGATTCTAAGTGAAATAAGTCACAGAGAAAAAGAAACATCATAAGTTATCACTAATACATGGAATGTAAACTTGGCTACACAGGAACTGAATTACAAAACAGGACAGGGTCTCAAATGTAGAAAACCAACTTATGCTTGCTTAAGGGGAATGGTGAGTTGGGGTGCTGCATAAAACCAGAGATTGAAATTAGCACAGATACCATTCCATAAGCCAAATATGTAATAGACAAGAGCTAGTCCTTGCTCAACGAAGTGGACTCAACACCCCATATTAAACGCCTAAGAATATACCTGACTAGTAAGAATCTTAAAACCTATGGATTTATATGTCTCCGAAAGAGAATCAAGCGTGTGTACAGCGGCATAAACGCAGCAGTGATCGGATTGGTGAGGATCGGTGAGCAAATGCAGACCCTTTGAAGTCATATTGCATGGTACCCATTCCATGGGTCTCAACTCTCCAGGTTTAAGGGATTCTTCCTTCAGCTAAAACATGCATGTGGAACCCAGAGTATGATCCACCGTGTGATCGGGAAACGTGTTCAAATGTGTCTCAGTTTTCGTCCCCTGGTACTCGGGTGCAACATTCCAGACGCTTTACTAACACTCTCCCCACTTGGAGAGTCAGTGCCTTTAACCTCCTGTTTGGCCCAGTTTGCAATTTCTGCGGAAAATGAACAGGAATAGGGAGAACCAATGAGAGACTAGCTGGAGGTGTCTGGACGGGCAAATTTAACTCTCATTTCCCACCAGGAAGAGGAATTAACCAAAGGCTCAGCGTGCCATGCCGGAACCACACTAGGGCCTGAAGCAATCCTGCGGTGTTGCGGCCAGCTCACAAGAAAGCGAGTTGAAGAAAGGAGCTCAGGGGCCCTGTAATTCACAAACCTGCAGAGTTATAAATGACAGCTATCGTCCAAAAATATATTGAAGTAAGGCTGCCAAGAGGACATGAAAGCGGGGCAGAATTGCAGGAAACCGATTTCAGGAGGTAGACTGGAATTGCATGTAAAGCATAGGAAAAGAGGCAGAACGTCCACAATGATGCACTTGGCCAAAAAGGGCGTATGCGTTTTTTCCAGAATATATTCACGAAAAAACGCATACGCCCTTTTTGGCCAACCAAGCAAGCTTGCAAAGGAAATCTGCACTACAATGAAGTCTCACTGCCCCCAGGTCAAAAGGGCCATCTGAAAAAAGTGTATAATCCAGAAAGGCAGGACAGGCCATGGAGAACTGGGAGCCTTGTTATGCTGATGGGTGGGATGTAAATTGCCAAAAGCCACTCTGGAGAAGTGTATGGTGTTTTCTGAAACATCTAAAAAACAAAGCAACAGAGCCTAGGGCACTTCCACTTATGGTCCTATAGCTTAGGGAAATTAAAATCAAAAAGACACAGCAACCCCAAAGTTTGGGACGGCTCTGTTTACAAGAACCCCATTTACGGTACAAGTTCAATATCGCAGAAAGCGAGAAATGGATAAAGAAGTTGAGGTACTTACGTACAATGCAATATCACTCAGCAATGAAATCTATGTCAACAGGCCCTTAGCAGCATAATGAGTGGATTCAGGTATGATGATTCTAAGTGAAATAAGTCACAGAGAAAAAGAAACATCATAAGTTATCACTAATACATGGAATGTAAACTTGGCTACACAGGAACTGAATTACAAAACAGAACAGGGTCTCAAATGTAGAAAACCAACTTATGCTTGTTTAAGGGGAATGGTGAGTTGGGGTGCTGCATAAAACCAGAGATTGAAATTAGCACAGATACCGTTCCATAAGCCAAATATGTAATAGACAAAAGCTACTCCTTGCTCAACGAAGTGGACTCAACACCCCATATTAAACGCCTAAGAATATACCTGACTAGTAAGAATCTTAAAACCTATGGATTTATATGTCTCCGAAAGAGAATCAAGCGTGTGTACAGTGGCATAAACGCAGCAGTGATTGGATTGGTGAGGATCGGTGAGCAAATGCAGACCCTTTGAAGTCATATTGCATGGTACCCATTCCATGGGTCTCAACTCTCCAGGTTTAAGGGATTCTTCCTTCAGCTAAAACATGCATGTGGAACCCAGAGTATGATCCACCGTGTGATCGGGAAACGTGTTCAAATGTGTCTCAGTTTTCGTCCCCTGGTACTCGGGTGCAACATTCCAGATGCTTTACTAACACTCTCCCTACTTGGAGAGTCAGTGCCTTTAACCTCCTGTTTGCCCCAGTTTGCAATTTCTGCGGAAAATGAACAGGAATAGGGAGAACCAATGAGAGACTAGCTGGAGGTGTCTGGACGGGCAAATTTAACTCTCATTTCCCACCAGGAAGAGGAATTAACCAAAGGCTCAGCGTGCCATGCCGGAACCACACTAGGGCCTGAAGCAATCCTGCGGTGTTGCGGCCAGCTCACAAGAAAGCGAGTTGAAGAAAAGAACTCAGGGGCCCTGTAATTCACAAACCTGCAGAGTTATAAATGACAGCTATCGTCCAAAAATATATTGAAGTAAGGCTGCCAAGAGGACTTGAAAGCGGGGCAGAATTGCAGGAAACCGATTTCAGGAGGTAGACTGGAATTGCATGTAAAGCATCGGAAAAGAGGCACAAAGTCCACAATGATGCACTTGGCCAAAAAGGGCGTATGCGTTTTTTCCTGAATATATTCAGGAAAAAACGCATACGCCCTTTTTGGCCAACCAAGCAAGCTTGCAAAGGAAATCTGCACTACAATGAAGTCTCACTGCCCCCCGGTCAAAAGGGCCATCTGAAAAAAGTGTATAATCCAGAAAGGCAGGACAGGCCATGGAGAACTGATAGCCTTGTTATGCTGATGGGTGGGATGTAAATTGCCAAAAGCCACTCTGGAGAAGTGTATGGTGTTTCCTGAAACATCTAAAAAACAAAGCAACAGAGCCTAGGGCACTTCCACTTATGGTCCTATAGCTTAGGGAAATTAAAATCAAAAAGACACAGCAACCCCAAAGTTTGGGAGGGCTCTGTTTACAAGAACCTCACTTACGGTACAAGTTCAATATCGCAGAAAGCCAGAAATGGATAAAGAAGTTGAGGTACTTACTTACAATGCAATATCACTCAGCAATGAAATCTATGTCAACAGGCCCTTAGCAGCATAATGAGTGGATTCAGGTACGATGATTCTAAGTGAAATATGTCACAGAGAAAAAGAAACATCATAAGTTATCACTAATACATGAAATGTAAACTTGGCTATACAGGAACTGAATTACAAAACAGAACAGGGTCTCAAATGTAGAAAACCAACTTATGCTTGCTTAAGGGGAATGGTGAGTTGGGGTGCTGCATAAAACCAGAGATTGAAATTAGCACAGATACCATTCCATAAGCCAAATATGTAATAGACAAGAGCTACTCCTTGCTCAACGAAGTGGACTCAACACCCCATATTAAACGCATAAGAATATACCTGACTAGTAAGAATCTTAAAACCTATGGATTTATATGTCTCCGAAAGAGAATCAAGCGTGTGTACAGCAGCATAAATGCAGCAGTGATCGGATTGGTGAGGATCGGTGAGCAAATGCAGACCCTTTGAAGTCATATTGCATGGTACCCATTCCATGGGTCTCAACTCTCCAGGTTTAAGGGATTCTTACTTCAGCTAAAACATGCATGTGGTACCCAGAGGATGATCCACCGTGTGATCGGGAAACGTGTTCAAATGTGTCTCAGTTTTCGTCCCCTGGTACTCGGGTGCAACATTCCAGACGCTTTACTAACACTCTCCCCACTTGGAGAGTCAGTGCCTTTAACCTCCTGTTTGGCCCAGTTTGCAATTTCTGCGGAAAATGAACAGGAATAGGGAGAACCAATGAGAGACTAGCTGGAGGTGTCTGGACGGGCAAATTTAACTCTCATTTCCAACCAGGAAGAGGAATTAACCAAAGGCTCAGCGTGCCATGCCAGAACCACACTAGGGCCTGAAGCAATCCTGCGGTGTTGCGGCCAGCTCACAACAAAGCGAGTTGAAGAAAGGAGCTCAGGGGCCCTGTAATTCACAAACCTGCAGAGTTATAAATGACAGCTATCGTCCAAAAATATATTGAAGTAAGGCTGCCAAGAGGACTTGAAAGCGGGGCAGAATTGCAGGAAACCGATTTCAGGAGGTAGACTGGAATTGCATGTAAAGCATAGGAAAAGAGGCAGAATGTCCACAATGATGCACTTGGCCAAAAAGGGCGTATGCGTTTTTGCCTGAATATATTGAGGAAAAAACGCATACGCCCTTTTTGGCCAACCAAGCAAGCTTGCAAAGGAAATCTGCACTACAATGAAGTCTCACTGCCCCCCGGTCAAAAGGGCCATCTGAAAAAAGTGTATAATCCAGAAAGGCAGGACAGGCCATGGAGAACTGGGAGCCTTGTTATGCTGATGGGTGGGATGTAAATTGCCAAAAGCCACTCTAGAGAAGTGTATGGTGTTTCCTGAAACATCTAAAAAACAAAGCAACAGAGCCTAGGGCACTTCCACTTATGGTCCTATAGCTTAGGGAAATTAAAATAAAAAAGACACAGCAACCCCAAAGTTTGGGAGGTCTCTGTTTACAAGAACCTCACTTACGGTACAAGATCAATATCGCAGAAAGCCAGAAATGGATAAAGAAGTTGAGGTACTTACTTACAATGCAATATCACTCAGCAATGAAATCTATGTCAACAGGCCCTTAGCAGCATAATGATTGGATTCAGGTACGATGATTCTAATTGAAATATGTCACAGAGAAAAAGAAACATCATAAGTTATCACTAATACATGAAATGTAAACTTGGCTACACAGGAACTGAATTACAAAACAGAACAGGGTCTCAAATGTAGAAAACCAACTTATGCTTGCTTAAGGGGAATGGTGAGTTAGGGTGCTGCATAAAACCAGAGATTGAAATTAGCACAGATACCATTCCATAAGCCAAATATGTAATAGACAAGAGCTACGCCTTGCTCAACGAAGTGGACTCAACACCCCATATTAAACGCATAAGAATATACGTGACTACTAAGAATCTTCAAACCTATGGATTTATATGTCTTCGAAAGTGAATCAAGCGTGTGTACAGCGGCATAAACGCAGCAGTGATCGGATTGGTGAGGATCGGTGAGCAAATGCAGACCCTTTGAAGTCATATTGCATGGTACCCATTCCATGGGTCTCAACTCTCCAGGTTTAAGGGATTCTTCCTTCAGCTAAAACATGCATGTGGAACCCAGAGTATGATCCACCGTGTGATCAGGAAACGTGTTCAAATGTGTCTCAGTTTTCTTCCCCTGGTACTCGGGTGCAACATTCCAGACGCTTTACTAACACTCTCCCCACTTGGAGAATCAGTGCCTTTAACCTCCTGTTTGGCCCAGTTTGCAATTTCTGCGGAAAATGAACAGGAATAGGGAGAACCAATGAGAGACTAGCTGGAGGTGTCTGGACGGGCAAATTTAACTCTCATTTCCCACCAGGAAGAGGAATTAACCAAAGGCTCAGCGTGCCATGCCGGAACCACACTAGGGCCTGAAGCAATCCTGCGGTGTTGCGGCCAGCTCACAAGAAAGCGAGTTGAAGAAAAGAGCTCAGGGGCCCTGTAATTCACAAACCTGCAGAGTTATAAATGACAGCTATCGTCCAAAAATATATTGAAGTAAGGCTGCCAAGAGGACTTGAAAGCGGGGCAGAATTCCAGGAAACCGATTTCAGTAGGTAGACTGGAATTGCATGTAAAGCATCGGAAAAGAGGCACAACGTCCACAATGATGCACTAGGCCAAAATGGGCGTATGCGTTTTTTCCAGAATATATTCAGGAAAAAACGCATACGCCCTTTTTGGCCAACCAAGCAAGCTTGCAAAGGAAATCTGAACTACAATGAAGTCTCACTGCCCCCCGGTCAAAAGGGCCATCTGAAAAAAGTGTATAATCCAGAAAGGCAGGACAGGCCATGGAGAACTGATAGCCTTGTTATGCTGATGGGCGGGATGTAAATTGCCAAAAGCCACTCTGGAGAAGTGTATGGTGTTTCCTGAAACATCTAAAAAACAAAGCAACAGAGCCTAGGGCACTTCCACTTATGGTCCTATAGCTTAGGGAAATTAAAATCAAAAAGACACAGCAACCCCAAAGTTTGGGAGGGCTCTGTTTACAAGAACCTCACTTACGGTACAAGTTCAATATCGCAGAAAGCCAGAAATGGATAAAGTGGTTGAGGTACTTACTTACAATGCAATATCACTCAGCAATGAAATCTATGTCAACAGGCCCTTAGCAGCATAATGAGTGGATTCAGGTACGATGATTCTAAGTGAAATATGTCACAGAGAAAAAGAAACATCATAACTTATCACTAATACATGAAATGTAAACTTGGCTACACAGGAACTGAATTACAAAACAGAACAGGGTCTCAAATGTAGAAAACCAACTTATGCTTGCTTAAGGGGAATGGTGAGTTGGGGTGCTGCATAAAACCAGAGATTGAAATTAGCACAGATACCATTCCATAAGCCAAATATGTAATAGACAAGAGCTACGCCTTGCTCAACGAAGTGGACTCAACACACCATATTAAACGCATAAGAATATACGTGACTACTAAGAATCTTAAAACCTATGGATTTATATGTCTTCGAACGTGAATCAAGCGTGTGTACAGCGGCAAAAACGCAGCAGTGATCGGATTGGTGAGGATCGGTGAGCAAATGCAGACCCTTTGAAGTCATATTGCATGGTACCCATTCCATGGGTCTCAACTCTCCAGGTTTAAGGGATTCTTCCTTCAGCTAAAACATGCATGTGGAACCCAGAGTATGATCCACCGTGTGATCGGGAAACGTGTTCAAATGTGTCTCAGTTTTCGTCCCCTGGTACTCGGGTGCAACATTCCAGATGCTTTACTAACACTCTCCCTACTTGGAGAGTCAGTGCCTTTAACCTCCTGTTTGCCCCAGTTTGCAATTTCTGCGGAAAATGAACAGGAATAGGGAGAACCAATGAGAGACTAGCTGGAGGTGTCTGGACGGGCAAATTTAACTCTCATTTCCCACCAGGAAGAGGAATTAACCAAAGGCTCAGCGTGCCATGCCGGAACCACACTAGGGCCTGAAGCAATCCTGCGGTGTTGCGGCCAGCTCACAAGAAAGCGAGTTGAAGAAAAGAACTCAGGGGCCCTGTAATTCACAAACCTGCAGAGTTATAAATGACAGCTATCGTCCAAAAATATATTGAAGTAAGGCTGCCAAGAGGACTTGAAAGCGGGGCAGAATTGCAGGAAACCGATTTCAGGAGGTAGACTGGAATTGCATGTAAAGCATCGGAAAAGAGGCACAAAGTCCACAATGATGCACTTGGCCAAAAAGGGCGTATGCGTTTTTTCCTGAATATATTCAGGAAAAAACGCATACGCCCTTTTTGGCCAACCAAGCAAGCTTGCAAAGGAAATCTGCACTACAATGAAGTCTCACTGCCCCCCGGTCAAAAGGGCCATCTGAAAAAAGTGTATAATCCAGAAAGGCAGGACAGGCCATGGAGAACTGATAGCCTTGTTATGCTGATGGGCGGGATGTAAATTGCCAAAAGCCACTCTGGAGAAGTGTATGGTGTTTCCTGAAACATCTAAAAAACAAAGCAACAGAGCCTAGGGCACTTCCACTTATGGTCCTATAGCTTAGGGAAATTAAAATCAAAAAGACACAGCAACCCCAAAGTTTGGGAGGGCTCTGTTTACAAGAACCTCACTTACGGTACAAGTTCAATATCGCAGAAAGCCAGAAATGGATAAAGAAGTTGAGGTACTTACTTACAATGCAATATCACTCAGCAATGAAATCTATGTCAACAGGCCCTTAGCAGCATAATGAGTGGATTCAGGTACGATGATTCTAAGTGAAATATGTCACAGAGAAAAAGAAACATCATAAGTTATCACTAATACATGAAATGTAAACTTGGCTATACAGGAACTGAATTACAAAACAGAACAGGGTCTCAAATGTAGAAAACCAACTTATGCTTGCTTAAGGGGAATGGTGAGTTGGGGTGCTTCATAAAACCAGAGATTGAAATTAGCACAGATACCATTCCATAAGCCAAATATGTAATAGACAAGAGCTACTCCTTGCTCAACGAAGTGGACTCAACACCCCATATTAAACGCATAAGAATATACCTGACTAGTAAGAATCTTAAAACCTATGGATTTATATGTCTCCGAAAGAGAATCAAGCGTGTGTACAGCAGCATAAATGCAGCAGTGATCGGATTGGTGAGGATCGGTGAGCAAATGCAGACCCTTTGAAGTCATATTGCATGGTACCCATTCCATGGGTCTCAACTCTCCAGGTTTAAGGGATTCTTACTTCAGCTAAAACATGCATGTGGTACCCAGAGGATGATCCACCGTGTGATCGGGAAACGTGTTCAAATGTGTCTCAGTTTTCGTCCCCTGGTACTCGGGTGCAACATTCCAGACGCTTTACTAACACTCTCCCCACTTGGAGAGTCAGTGCCTTTAACCTCCTGTTTGGCCCAGTTTGCAATTTCTGCGGAAAATGAACAGGAATAGGGAGAACCAATGAGAGACTAGCTGGAGGTGTCTGGACGGGCAAATTTAACTCTCATTTCCAACCAGGAAGAGGAATTAACCAAAGGCTCAGCGTGCCATGCCAGAACCACACTAGGGCCTGAAGCAATCCTGCGGTGTTGCGGCCAGCTCACAACAAAGCGAGTTGAAGAAAGGAGCTCAGGGGCCCTGTAATTCACAAACCTGCAGAGTTATAAATGACAGCTATCGTCCAAAAATATATTGAAGTAAGGCTGCCAAGAGGACTTGAAAGCGGGGCAGAATTGCAGGAAACCGATTTCAGGAGGTAGACTGGAATTGCATGTAAAGCATAGGAAAAGAGGCAGAATGTCCACAATGATGCACTTGGCCAAAAAGGGCGTATGCGTTTTTGCCTGAATATATTGAGGAAAAAACGCATACGCCCTTTTTGGCCAACCAAGCAAGCTTGCAAAGGAAATCTGCACTACAATGAAGTCTCACTGCCCCCCGGTCAAAAGGGCCATCTGAAAAAAGTGTATAATCCAGAAAGGCAGGACAGGCCATGGAGAACTGGGAGCCTTGTTATGCTGATGGGTGGGATGTAAATTGCCAAAAGCCACTCTAGAGAAGTGTATGGTGTTTCCTGAAACATCTAAAAAACAAAGCAACAGAGCCTAGGGCACTTCCACTTATGGTCCTATAGCTTAGGGAAATTAAAATAAAAAAGACACAGCAACCCCAAAGTTTGGGAGGTCTCTGTTTACAAGAACCTCACTTACGGTACAAGATCAATATCGCAGAAAGCCAGAAATGGATAAAGAAGTTGAGGTACTTACTTACAATGCAATATCACTCAGCAATGAAATCTATGTCAACAGGCCCTTAGCAGCATAATGATTGGATTCAGGTACGATGATTCTAATTGAAATATGTCACAGAGAAAAAGAAACATCATAAGTTATCACTAATACATGAAATGTAAACTTGGCTACACAGGAACTGAATTACAAAACAGAACAGGGTCTCAAATGTAGAAAACCAACTTATGCTTGCTTAAGGGGAATGGTGAGTTGGGGTGCTGCATAAAACCAGAGATTGAAATTAGCACAGATACCATTCCATAAGCCAAATATGTAATAGACAAGAGCTACGCCTTGCTCAACGAAGTGGACTCAACACCCCATATTAAACGCATAAGAATATACGTGACTACTAAGAATCTTCAAACCTATGGATTTATATGTCTTCGAAAGTGAATCAAGCGTGTGTACAGCGGCATAAACGCAGCAGTGATCGGATTGGTGAGGATCGGTGAGCAAATGCAGACCCTTTGAAGTCATATTGCATGGTACCCATTCCATGGGTCTCAACTCTCCAGGTTTAAGGGATTCTTCCTTCAGCTAAAACATGCATGTGGAACCCAGAGTATGATCCACCGTGTGATCAGGAAACGTGTTCAAATGTGTCTCAGTTTTCTTCCCCTGGTACTCGGGTGCAACATTCCAGACGCTTTACTAACACTCTCCCCACTTGGAGAATCAGTGCCTTTAACCTCCTGTTTGGCCCAGTTTGCAATTTCTGCGGAAAATGAACAGGAATAGGGAGAACCAATGAGAGACTAGCTGGAGGTGTCTGGACGGGCAAATTTAACTCTCATTTCCCACCAGGAAGAGGAATTAACCAAAGGCTCAGCGTGCCATGCCGGAACCACACTAGGGCCTGAAGCAATCCTGCGGTGTTGCGGCCAGCTCACAAGAAAGCGAGTTGAAGAAAAGAGCTCAGGGGCCCTGTAATTCACAAACCTGCAGAGTTATAAATGACAGCTATCGTCCAAAAATATATTGAAGTAAGGCTGCCAAGAGGACTTGAAAGCGGGGCAGAATTGCAGGAAACCGATTTCAGTAGGTAGACTGGAATTGCATGTAAAGCATCGGAAAAGAGGCACAACGTCCACAATGATGCACTAGGCCAAAATGGGCGTATGCGTTTTTTCCAGAATATATTCAGGAAAAAACGCATACGCCCTTTTTGGCCAACCAAGCAAGCTTGCAAAGGAAATCTGAACTACAATGAAGTCTCACTGCCCCCCGGTCAAAAGGGCCATCTGAAAAAAGTGTATAATCCAGAAAGGCAGGACAGGCCATGGAGAACTGATAGCCTTGTTATGCTGATGGGCGGGATGTAAATTGCCAAAAGCCACTCTGGAGAAGTGTATGGTGTTTCCTGAAACATCTAAAAAACAAAGCAACAGAGCCTAGGGCACTTCCACTTATGGTCCTATAGCTTAGGGAAATTAAAATCAAAAAGACACAGCAACCCCAAAGTTTGGGAGGGCTCTGTTTACAAGAACCTCACTTACGGTACAAGTTCAATATCGCAGAAAGCCAGAAATGGATAAAGAAGTTGAGGTACTTACTTACAATGCAATATCACTCAGCAATGAAATCTATGTCATCAGGCCCTTAGCAGCATAATGAGTGGATTCAGGTACGATGATTCTAAGTGAAATATGTCACAGAGAAAAAGAAACATCATAAGTTATCACTAATACATGAAATGTAAACTTGGCTACACAGGAACTGAATTACAAAACAGAACAGGGTCTCAAATGTAGAAAACCAACTTATGCTTGCTTAAGGGGAATGGTGAGTTGGGGTGCTGCATAAAACCAGAGATTGAAATTAGCACAGATACCATTCCATAAGCCAAATATGTAATAGACAAGAGCTACTCCTTGCTCAACGAAGTGGACTCAACACACCATATTAAACGCCTAAGAATATACGTGACTACTAAGAATCTTAAAACCTATGGATTTATATGTCTTCGAACGTGAATCAAGCGTGTGTACAGCGGCATAAACGCAGCAGTGATCGGATTGGTGAGGATCGGTGAGCAAATTCAGACCCTTTGAAGTCATATTGCATGGTACCCATTCCATGGGTCTCAACTCTCCAGGTTTAAGGGATTCTTCCTTCAGCTAAAACATGCATGTGGAACCCAGAGTATGATCCACCGTGTGATCGGGAAACGTGTTCAAATGTGTCTCAGTTTTCGTCCCCTGGTACTCGGGTGCAACATTCCAGACGCTTTACTAACACTCTCCCCACTTGGAGAGTCAGTGCCTTTAACCGCCTGTTTGGCCCAGTTTGCAATTTCTGCGGAAAATGAACAGGAATAGGGAGAACCAATGAGAGACTAGCTGGAGGTGTCTGGACGGGCAAATTTAACTCTCATTTCTCACCAAGAAGAGGAATTAACCAAAGGCTCAGCGTGCCATGCCGGAACCACACTAGGGCCTGAAGCAATCCTGCAGTGTTGCGGCCAGCTCACAAGAAAGCGAGTTGAAGAAAGGAGCTCAGGGGCCCTGTAATTCACAAACCTGCAGAGTTATAAATGACAGCTATCGTCCAAAAATATATTGAAGTAAGGCTGCCAAGAGGACATGAAAGCGGGGCAGAATTGCAGGAAACCGATTTCAGGAGGTAGACTGGAATTGCATGTAAAGCATAGGAAAAGAGGCAGAACGTCCACAATGATGCACTTGGCCAAAAAGGGCGTATGCGTTTTTTCCAGAATATATTCAGGAAAAAACGCATACGCCCTTTTTGGCCAACCAAGCAAGCTTGCAAAGGAAATCTGCACTACAATGAAGTCTCACTGCCCCCCGGTCAAAAGGGCCATCTGAAAAAAGTGTATAATCCAGAAAGGCAGGACAGGCCATGGAGAACTGGGAGCCTTGTTATGCTGATGGGTGGGATGTAAATTGCCAAAAGCCACTCTGGAGAAGTGTATGGTGTTTCCTGAAACATCTAAAAAACAAAGCAACAGAGCCTAGGGCACTTCCACTTATGGTCCTATAGCTTAGGGAAATTAAAATAAAAAAGACACAGCAACCACAAAGTTTGCAAGGGCTCTGTTTAGAAGAACCTCATTTACGGTACAAGTTCAATATCGCAGAAAGCCAGAAATGGATAAAGAAGTTGAGGTACTTACTTACAATGCAATATCACTCAGCGACGAAATCTATGTCATCAGGCCCTTAGCAGCATAATGAGTGGATTCAGGTATGATGATTCTAAGTGAAATAAGTCACAGAGAAAAAGAAACATCATAAGTTATCACTAATACATGGAATGTAAACTTGGCTACACAGGAACTGAATTACAAAACAGGACAGTGTCTCAAATGTAGAAAACCAACTTATGCTTGCTTAAGGGGAATGGTGAGTTGGGGTGCTGCATAAAACCAGAGATTGAAATTAGCACAGATACCATTCCATAAGCCAAATATGTAATAGACAAGAGCTAGTCCTTGCTCAACGAAGTGGACTCAACACCACATATTAAACGCCTAAGAATATACCTGACTAGTAAGAATCTTAAAACCTATGGATTTATATGTCTCCAAAAGAGAATCAAGCGTGTGTACAGCGGCATAAACGCAGCAGTGATAGGATTGGTGAGGATCGGTGAGCAAATGCAGACCCTTTGAAGTCATATTGCATGTTACCCATTCCATGGGTCTCAACTCTCCAGGTTTAAGGGATTCTTCCTTCAGCTAAAACATGCATGTGGAACCCAGAGTATGATCCACCGTGTGATCGGGAAACGTGTTCAAATGTGTCTCAGTTTTCGTCCCCTGATACTCGGGTGCAACATTCCAGACGCTTTACTAACACTCTCCCCACTTGGAGAGTCAGTGCCTTTAACCTCCTGTTTGGCCCAGTTTGCAATTTCTGCGGAAAAGGAACAGGAATAGGGAGAACCAATGAGAGACTAGCTGGAGGTGTCTGGACGGGCAAATTTAACTCTCATTTCCCAGCAGGAAGTGGAATTACCCAAAGGCTCAGCGTGCCATGCCGGAACCACACTAGGGCCTGAAGCAATCCTGCGTTATTGCGGCCAGCTCACAAGAAAGCGAGTTGAAGAAAGGAGCTCAGGGGCACTGTAATTCGCAAAACTGCAGAGTTCTAAATGACAGCTATCGTCCAAAAATATATTGAAGTAAGGCTTCCAAGAGGACTTCAAAGCGGGGCAGAATTGCAGGAAACCGAATTCAGGAGGTAGACTGGAATTGCATGTAAAGCATAGGAAAAGAGGCAGAACGTCCACAATGATGCACTTGGCCAAAAAGGGCGTATGCGTTTTTTCCTGAATATATTCAGGAAAAAACGCATACGCCCTTTTTGGCCAACCAAGCAAGCTTGCAAAGGAAATCTGCACTACAATGAAGTCTCACTGCCCCCCGGTCAAAAGGGCCATCTGAAAAAAGTGTAAAATCCAGAAAGGCAGGACAGGCCATGGAGAACTGGGAGCCTAGTTAGGCTGATGGGCGGGATGTAAATTGCCAAGAGCCACTCTGGAGAAGTGTATGGTGTTTCCTGAAACATCTAAAAAACAAAGCAACAGAGCCTAGGGCACTTCCACTTATGGTCCTATAGCTTAGGTAAATGAAACTCAAAAAGACACAGCCACCCCAAAGTTTGGGACGGCTCTGTTTACAAGAACCTCGTTTACGGTACAAGTTCAATATCGCAGAAAGCGAAAAATGGATAAAGAAGTTGTGTTACTAACGTACAATGCAATATCACTCAGCAATGAAATCTATGTCATCAGGCCCATGCAGCATAATGAGTGGATTCAGGTATGTTGATTCTAAGTGAAATAAGTCACACAGAAAAAGAAACATCATAAGATATCACTAATACACGGAATGTAAACTTGGCTACACAGGAACTGAATTACAAAACAGAATAGGGTCTCAAATGTAGAAAACCAACTTATGCTTGCTTAAGGGGAAAGGTGAGTTGGGGTGCTGCATAAAACCAGAGATTGAAATTAGCACAGATACCTTTCCATAAGCCAAATATGTAATAGACAAGAGCTACTGCTTGCTCAACGAAGTGGACTCAACACCCCATATTAAACGCCTAAGAATATACCTGACTAGTAAGAATCTTAAAACCTATGGATTTATATGTCTCCGAAAGAGAATCAAGCGTGTGTACAGCAGCATAAACGCAGCAGTGATAGGATTGGTGAGGTTCGGTGAGCAAATGCAGACCCTTTGAAGTCATATTGCATGGTAACAATTCCATGGGTCTCAACTCTCCAGGTTTAAGGGATTCTTCCTTCAGCTAAAACATGCATGTGGAACCCAGAGTATGATCCACCGTGTGATCGGGAAACGTGTTCAAATGTGTCTCACTTTTCGTCCCCTGGTACTCGGGTGCAACATTCCAGACGCTTTACCAACACTCTCCCCACTTGGAGACTCAGTGCCTTTAACCTCCCGTTTGGCCCAGTTTGCCATTTCTGCGGAAAATGAACAGGAATAGGGAGAACCAATGAGAGACTAGCTGGAGGTGTCTGGACGGGCAAATTTAACTCTCATTTCCCACCAGGAAGAGGAATTAACCAAAGGCTCAGCGAGCCATGCCGAAACCACACTATGGCCTGAAGCAATCCTGCGGTGTTGCGGCCAGCTCACAAGAAAGCGAGTTGAAGAAAGGAGCTCAGGGGCCCTGTAATTCACAAACATGCAGAGTTATAAATGACAGCTATCGTCCAAAAATATATTGAAGTAAGGCTGCCAAGAGGACATGAAAGCGGGGCAGAATTGCAGGAAACCGATTTCAGGAGGTAGACTGGAATTGCATGTAAAGCATAGGAAAAGAGGCAGAACGTCCACAATGATGCACTTGGCCAAAAAGGGCGTATGCGTTTTTTCCTGAATATATTCAGGAAAAAACGCATACGCCCTTTTTGGCCAACCAAGCAAGCTTGCAAAGGAAATCTGCACTACAATGAAGTCTCACTGCCCCCCGGTCAAAAGGGCCATCTGAAAAAAGTGTAAAATCCAGAAAGGCAGGACAGGCCATGGAGAACTGGGAGCCTAGATAGGCTGATGGTCGGGATGTAAATTGCCAACAGCCACTCTGGAGAAGTGTATGGTGTTTCCTGAAACATCCAAAAAACAAAGCAACAGAGCCTAGGGCACTTCCACTTATGGTCCGATAGCTTAGGGAAATTAAAATCAAAAAGACACAGCCACCCCAAAGTTTGGGACGGCCCTGTTTACAAGAATCTCGTTTACGGTACAAGTTCAATATCGGAGAAAGCGAAAAATGGATAAAGAAGATGTGGTACTAACGGACAATGAAATATCACTCAGCAATGAAATCTATGTCATCAGGCCAGTAGCAGCATAATGAGTGGATTCAGGTACGATGATTCTAAGAGAAATAAGTCACACAGAAAAAGAAACATCATAAGATATCACTACTACACGGAATGTAAACTTGGCTACACAGGAACTGAATTACAAAACAGAATAGGGTCTCAAATGTAGAAAACCAACTTATGCTTGCTTAAGGGGAAAGGTGAGTTGGGGTGCTGCATAAAACCAGAGATTGAAATTAGCACAGATACCTTTCCATAAGCCAAATATGTAATAGACAAGAGCTACTGCTTGCTCAACGAAGTGGACTCAACACCCCATATTAAACGCCTAAGAATATACCTGACTAGTAAGAATCTTAAAACCTATGGATTTATATGTCTCCGAAAGAGAATCAAGCGTGTGTACAGCGGCATAAACGCAGCAGTGATAGGATTGGTGAGGTTCGGTGAGCAAATGCAGACCCTTTGAAGTCATATTGCATGGTACCCATTCCATGGTTCTCAACTCTCCAGGTTTAAGGGATTCTTCCTTGAGCTAAAACATGCATGTGGAACCCAGAGTATGATCCACCGTCTGGTCGGGAAACGTGTTCAAATGTGTCTCAGTTTTCGTCCCCTGGTACTCGGGTGTAACATTCCAGACGCTTTACTAACACTCTCCCCACTTGGAGAGTCAGTGCCTTTAACCTCCTGTTTGGCCCAGTTTGCAATTTCTGCGGAAAATGAACAGGAATAGGGAGAACCAATGAGAGACTAGCTGGAGGTGTCTGGAAGGGCAAATTTAACCCTTATTTCCACCAGGAAGAGGAATTAACCAAAGGCACAGCGTGCCATGCCAGAACCACACTAGGGCCTGAAGCAATCCTGCGGTGTTGCGGCCAGCTCACAAGAAAGCGAGGTGAAGAAAGGAGCTCAAGGGCACTATAATTCACAAACCTGCAGAGTTATAAATGACAGCTATCGTCCAAAAATATGTCGAAGTAAGGCAGCCAAGAGGACTTGAAAGTTGGGCAGAATTGCAGGAAACCGATTTCAGGAGGTAGACTGGAATTGCATGTAAAGCATAGGAAAAGAGGCAGAACGTCCACAATGATGCACTTGGCCAAAAAGGGCGTATGCGTTTTTTCCTGAATATATTCAGGAAAAAACGCATACGCCCTTCTTAGCCAACCAAGCAAGCTTGCAAAGGAAATATGCACTACAATGAAGTCTCACTGCCCCCCGATCAAAAGGGCCATCTGAAAAAAGTGTATAATCCAGAAAGCCAGGACAGGCCATGGAGAACTGGGAGCCTTGTTATGCTGATGGGTGGGATGTAAATTGCCAAAAGCCACTCTGGAGAAGTGTATGGTGTTTCCTGAAACATCTAAAAAACAAAGCAACAGAGCCTAGGGCACTTCCACTTATGGTCCTATAAATTAGGGAAATTAAAATCAAAAAGACACAGCCACCCCAAAGTTTGGGACGGCTCTGTTTACAAGAACCTCGTTTACGGTACAAGTTCAATATCGCAGAAAGCGAAAAATGGATAAATAAGTTGTGGTACTTACGTACAACGCAATATCATTCAGCAAAGAAATCTATGTCATCAAGCCAGTAGCAGCATAATGAGTGGATTCAGGTACGATGATTCTAAGTGAAATAAGTCACACGGAAAAAGAAACATCATAAGGTATCACTAATACACGGAATATAAACTTGGCTACACAGGAACTGAATTACAAAACAGAACAGGGTCTCAAATGTAGAAAACCAACTTATGCTTGTTTAAGGGGAATGGTGAGTTGGGGTGCTGCATAAAACCAGAGATTGAAATTAGCACAGATACCGTTCCATAAGCCAAATATGTAATAGACAAAAGCTAGTCCTTGCTCAACGAAGTGGACTCAACACCCCATATTAAACGCCTAAGAATATACCTGACTAGTAAGAATCTTAAAACCTATGGATTTATATGTCTCCGAAAGAGAATCATGCGTGTGTACAGAGGCATAAACGCAGCAGGGACTGGATTGGTGAAGATCGGTGAGCAAATGCAGACCCTTTGAAGTCATATTGCATGGTACCCATTCCATGGGTCTCAACTCTCCAGGATTAAGGGATTCTTCCTTCAGCTAAAACATGCATGTGGAACCCAGAGTATGATCCACCATGTGATCGGGAAACGTGTTCAAATGTGTCTCAGTTTTCGTCCCCTGGTACTCGGGTGCAACATTCCAGACGCTTTACTAACACGCTCCCCACTTGGAGAGTCAGTGCCTTTAACCTCCTTTTTGGCCCAGTTTGCAATTTCTGCGGAAAATGAACAGGAATAGGGAGAACCAATGAGAGACTAGCTGGAGGTGTCTGGACGGGCAAATTTAACTCTCATTTCCCACCAGGAAGAGGAATTAACCAAAGGCTCAGCGTGCCATGCCAGAACCACACTAGGGCCTGAAGTAATCCTGCAGTGTTGCGGCCAGCTCACAAGAAAGCGAGTTGAAGAAAGGAGCTCAGGGGCCCTGTAATTCACAAACCTGCAGAGTTATAAATGACAGCTATCGTCCAAAAATATATTGAAGTAAGGCTGCCAAGAGGACTTGAAAGCGGGGCAGAATGGCAGGAAACCGATTTCAGGAGGTAGACTGGAATTGCATGTAAAGCATAGGAAAAGAGGCAGAACGTCCACAATGATGCACTTGGCCAAAAAGGGCGTATGCGTTTTTTCCTGAATATATTCAGGAAAAAACGCATACGCCCTTTTTGGCCAACCAAGCAAGCTTGCAAAGGAAATCTCCACTACAATGAAGTCTCACTGGCCCCCGGTCAAAAGGGCCATCTGAAAAAAGTGTAAAATCCAGAAAGGCAGGACAGGCCATGGAGAACTGGGAGCCTTCTTATGCTGATGGGCGGGAAGTAAATTGCAAACAGCCACTCTGGAGAAGTGTATGGTGTTTCCTGAAACATCTAAAAAACAGAGCAACAGAGCCTAGGACATTTCCACTTATGGTCCTATAGCTTAGGGAAATTAAAATAAAAAAGACACAGCCACCCGAAAGTTTCGAATGGCCCTGTTTACAAGAACCTCGTTTACGGTACAAGTTCAATATCGCAGAAAGCGAAAAATGGATAAAGAAGTTGTGGTACTTACATACAATGCAATATCACTCAGCGACGAAATCTATGTCATCAGGCCAGTAGCAGCATAATGAGTGGATTCAGGTACGATGATTCTAAGTGAAATAAGTCACACAGAAAAAGAAATATCAAAAGATATCACTAATACACGGAATGTAAACTTGGCTACACAGGAACTGAATTACAAAACAGAACAGGGTCTCAAATATAGAAAACCAACTTATTCTTGCTTAAGGGGAAAGGTGAGTTGGGGTGCTGCATAAAACCAGAGATTGAAATTAGCACAGATACCTTTCCATAAGCCAAATATGTAATAGACAAGAGATACTCCTTGCTCAACGAAGTGGACTCAACACCCCATATTAAACGCCTAAGAATATACCTGACTAGTAAGAATCTTAAAAGCTATGGATTTATATGTCTCCGAAAGAGAATCCAGCGTGTGTACAGTAGCATAAACGCAGCAGTGATAGGATTGGTGAGGTTCGTTGAGCAAATGCAGACCCTTTGAAGTCATATTGCATGGTACCCATTCCATGGGTCTCAACTCTCCAGGTTTAAGGGATTCTTCCTTCAGCTAAAACATGCATGTGGAACCCAGAGTATGATCCACCGTGTGATCGGGAAACGTGTTCAAATGTGTCTCAGATTTCATGCCCTGGTACTCGGGTGCAACATTCCAGACGCTTTACTAACACTCTCCCCACTTGGAGAGTCAGTGCCTTTAACCTCCTGTTTGGCCCAGTTTGCAATTTCTGTGGAAAATGAACAGGAATAGGGAGAACCAATGAGAGACTAGCTGGAGGTGTCTGGACGGGCAAATTTAACTCTCATTTCCCACCAGGAAGAGGAATTAACCAAAGGCTCAGCATGCCATGCCAGAACCACACTAAGGCCTGAAGCAATCCTGCGGTGTCGCGGCCAGCTCACAAGAAAGCGAGTTGAAGAAAGGAGCTCATGGGCCCTGTAATTCACAAACCTGCAGAGTTATAAATTACAGCTATCGTCCAAAAATATATTGAAGTAAGGTTGCCAACAGGACTTGAAAGCGGGGCAGAATTGCAGGAAACCGATTTCAGGAGGTAGACTGGAATTGCATGTAAAGCATAGGAAAAGAGGCAGAACGTCCACAATGATGCACTTGGCCAAAAAGGGTGTATGCGTTTTTTCCTGAATATATTCAGGAAAAAACGCATACGTCCTTTTTTGCCAACCAAGCAAGCTTGCAAAGGAAATCTGCACTACAATGAAGTCTCACTGCCCCCCCCCCCGGTCAAAAGGGCCATCTGAAAAATGTGTAAAATCCAGAAAGGCAGGACAGGCCACGGAGAAATGGGAGCCTTCTTATGCTGATGGGCGGGATGTAAATTGCAAACAGCCACTCTGGAGAAGTGTATGGTGTTTCCTGAAACATCTAAAAAACAAAGCAACAGAGCCTAGGGCAATTCCACTTATGGTCCTATAGCTTAGGGAAATTAAAATCAAAAAGACACAGCCACCCCAAAGTTTGGGATGGCTCTGTTTACAAGAACCTCATTTACGGTACACGTTCAATATCACAGAAAGCGAAAAATGGATAAATAAGTTGTGGTATTACGTACAATACAACATCACTCAGCAATGAAATCTATGTCATCAGGCCCTTAGCAGCATAATGAGTGGATTCACGTACGATGATTCTAAGTGAAATAAGTCACAGAGAAAAAGAAACATCATAAGTTATCACTAATACATGGAATGTAAACTTGGCTACACAGGAACTGAATTACAAAACAGAACAGGGTCTCAAATGTAGAAAACCAACTTATGCTTGCTTAAGGGGAATGGTGAGTTGGGGTGCTGCATAAAACCAGAGATTGAAATTAGCACAGATACCGTTCTATAAGCCAAATATGTAATAGACAAGAGCTACTCCTTGCTCAACGAAGTGGACTCAACACCCCATATTAAACGCCTAAGAATATACCTGACTAGTAAGAATCTTAAAACCTATGGATTTATATGTCTCCGAAAGAGAATCAAGCATGTGTACAGCGGCATAAACGCAGTAGTGATAGGATTGGTGAGGTTCGGTGAGCAAATGCAGACCCTTTGAAGTCATATTGCTTGGTACCCATTCCATGGTTCTCAACTCTCCAGGTTTAAGGGATTCTTCCTTCAGCTAAAACATGCATGTGGAACCCAGAGTATGATCCACGGTCGGATCGGGAAACGTGTTCAAATGTGTCTCAGTTTTCGTCCCCTGGTACTCGGGTGCAACATTCCAGAGGCTTTACTAACACTCTCCCCACTTGGAGAGTCAGTGCCTTTAACCTCCTGTTTGGCCCAGTTTGCAATTTCTGCGGAAAATGAACAGGAATAGGGAGAACCAATAAGAGACTAGCTGGAGGTGTCTGGACGGGCAAATTTAACTCTCATTTCCCACCAGGAAGAGGAATTAACCAAAGGCTGAGCGTGCCATGCCGGAACCACACTAGGGCCTGAAGCAATCCTGCGGTGTTACGGCCAGCTCACAAGAAAGCGAGTTGAAGAAAGGAGCTCAGGGGCACTGTAATTCACAAACCTGCAGAGTTATACATGACAGCTATTGTCCAAAAATATATTGAAGTAAGGCTGCCAAGAGGACTTGAAAGCGGAGTAGAATTGCAGGAAACCGATTTCAGGAGGAAGACTGGAATTGCATGTAAAACATAGGAAAAGAGGCAGAACGTCCACAATGATGCACTTGGCCAAAAAGTGCGTATGCGTTTTTTCCTGAATATATTCAGGAAAAAACGCATACGCACTTTTTGGCCAACCAAGCAAGCTTGCAAAGGAAATCTGCACTACAATGAAGTCTCACTGCCCCCCGGTCAAAAGGGTCATCTGAAAAAAGTGTAAAATCCAGAAAGGTAGGACAGGTCATGGAGAACTGGGAGCCTTCTTATGCTGATGGGCGGGATGTAAATTGGAAACAGCCACTCTGGAGAAGTGTATGGTGTTTCCTGAAACATCTAAAAAACAAAGCAACAGAGCCTAGGGAACTTCCACTTATGGTCCTATAGCTTAGGGAAATTAAAGTGAAAAAGACACAGCCACCCCAAAGTTTGGGACGGCTCTGTTTACAAGAACCTCGTTTACGGTACAAGTTCAATATCGCAGAAAGCGAAAAATGGATAAAGAAGTTGTGGTACTTACGTACAATGCAATATCACTCAGCAATGAAATCTATGTCATCAGGCCAGTAGCAGTATAATGAGTGTATTCAGGTACGATGATACTAAGTGAAATAAGTCACACAGAAAAAGAAACATCATAAGGTATCACTAATACACGGAATGTAAACTTGGCTACAAAGGAACTGAATTACAAAACAGAATAGGGTGTCAAATGTAGAAAACCAACTTATGCTTGCTTAAGGGGAAAGGTGAGTTGGGGTGCTGCATAAAAACAGAGATTGAAATTAGCACAGATACCTTTCCATAAGCCAAATATGTAATAGACAAGAGCTACTGCTTGCTCAACGAAGTGGACTCAAAACCCCATATTAAATGCCTAAGAATATACCTGACTAGTAAGTATCTTAAAACCTATGGATTTATATGTCTCCAAAAGAGAATCCAGCGTGTGTACAGCGACATAAAAGCAGCAGTGATAGGATTGGTGAGGTTCGGTGAGCAAATGCAGACCCTTTGAAGTCATATTGCATGGTACCCATTCCATGGTTCTCAACTCTCCAGGTTTAAGGGATTCTTCCTTCAGCTAAAACATGCATGTGGAACCCAGAGTATGATCCACCGTGTGATCGGGAAACGTGTTCAAATATGTCTCAGTTTTCATCCCCTGGTACTCGGGTGCAACATTCCAGACGCTTTACTAACACTCTCCCCACTTGGAGAGTCAGTGCCTTTAACATCCTGTTTGTCCCAGTTTGCAATTTCTGCGGAAAAGGAACAGGAATAGGGAGAACCAATGAGAGACTAGCTGGAGGTGTCTGGACGGGCAAATTTAACTCTCATTTCCCACCAGGAAGAGGAATTAACCAAAGGCTCAGCGTGCCATGCGGGAACCACACTAGGGCCTGAATCAATCCTGCGGTGTCGCGGCAAGCTCACAAGAAAGCGAGTTGAAGAAAGGAGCTCAGGGGCCCTGTAATTCACAAACCTGCAGAGTTATAAATGACAGCTATCGTCCAAAAATATATTGAAGTAAGGCTGCCAAGAGGACTTGAAAGCGGGGCAGAATTGCAGGAAACCGATTTCAGGAAGTAGACTGGAATTGCATGTAAAGCATAGGAAAAGAGGCAGAACGTCCACAATGATGCACTTGGCCAAAAAGGGCGTATGCGTTTTTTCCTGAATATATTCAGGAAAAAACGCATACGCCCTTTTTGGCCAACCAAGCAAGCTTGCAAAGGAAATCTGCACTACAATGAAGTCTAACTGCCCCCCGGTCAAAAGGGCCATCTGAAAAATGTGTAAAATCCAGAAAGGCAGGACAGGCCATGGAGAACTGGGAGACTTGTTATGCTGATGGGCGGGATGAAAATTGCAAACAGCCACTCTGGAGAAGTGTATGGTGTTTCCTGAAACATCTAAAAAACAAAGCAACAGAGCCTAGGGCACTTCCACTTATGGTCCTATAGCTTAGGGAAATTAAAATCAAAAAGACACAGCAACCCCAAAGTTTGGGATGGCTCTATTTACAAGAACCTCATTTACGGTAGAAGTTCAATATCGCAGAAAGCGAAAAATGGATAAATAAGTTGTGGTATTACGTACAATACAACATCACTCAGCAATGAAATCTATGTCATCAGGCCAGTAGCAGCATAATGAGTGGATTCAGGTACGATGATTCTAAGTGAAATAAGTCACACGGAAAAAGAAACATCATAAGGTATCACTAATACACGGAATGTAAACATGGCTACACAGGAACTGAATTACAAAACAGAATAGGGTCTCAAATGTAGAAAACCAACTTATGCTTGCTTAAGGGGAAAGGTGAGTTGGGGTGCTGCATAAATCCAGAGATTGAAATTAGCACAGATAACTTTCCATAAGCCAAATATGTAATAGACAAGAGCTACTGCTTGCTCAACGAAGTGGACTCAACACCCCATATTAAACGCCTAAGAATATACCTGACTAGTAAGAATCTTAAAACCTATGGATTTACATGTCTCCGAAAGAGAATCCAGCGTGTGTACAGTGACATAAAAGCAGCAGTGATAGGATTGGTGAGGTTCGGTGAGCAAATGCAGACCCTTTGAAGTCATATTGCATGGTACCCATTCCATGGGTCTCAACTCTCCAGGTTTAAGGGATTCTTCCTTCAGCTAAAACATGCATGTGGAACCCAGAGTATGATCCACCGTGTGATCGGGAAACGTGTTCAAATGTGTCTGAGTTTTCGTCCCCTGATACTCGGGTGCAACATTCCAGACGCTTTACTAACACTCTCCCCACTTGGAGAGTCAGTGCCTTTAACCTCCTGTTTGGCCCAGTTTGCAATTTCTGCGGAAAATGAACAGGAATAGGGAGAACCAATGAGAGACTAGCTGGAGGTGTCTGGACGGGCAAATTTAACTCTCATTTCCCAGCAGGAAGTGGAATTAACCAAAGGCTCAGCGTGCCATGCCGGAACCACACTAGGACCTGAAGCAATCCTTCGGTGTTGCGGCCAGCACACAAGAAAGCGAGTTGAAGAAAGGGGAACTGTAATTCACAAACCTGAAGAGTTATAAATGACAGCTATCGTCCAAAAATATATTGAAGTAAGGCAGCCAAGAGGACTTGAAAGTTGGGAAGAATTGCAGGAAACCGATTTCAGGAGGTAGACTGGAATTGCATGTAAAGCATAGGAAAAGAGGCAGAAGGTCCACAATGATGCACTTGGCCCAAAAGGGTGTATGCGTTTTTTCCTGAATATATTCAGGAAAAAACGCTTACGCCCTTTTTGGCCAACCAAGCAAGCTTGCAAAGGAAATCTGCACTACAATGAAGTCTCACTTCCCCCCGGTCAAAAGGACCATCTGAAAAAAGTGTATAATCCAGAAAGGCAGGACAGGCCATGGAGAACTGGGAGCCTTGTTATGCTGATGTGTGGGATGTAAATTGCAAACAGCCACTCTGCAGAAGTGTATGGTGTTTCCTGAAACATCTAAAAAACAAAGCAACAGAGCCTAGGGCACTTCCACTTATGGTCCTATAGCTTAGGGAAATTAAAATCAAAAAGACACAGCCACCCCAAAGTTTGGGAGGCTCTGTTTACAAGAACCTTGTTTACGGTACAAGTTCAATATCACAGAAAGCGAAAAATGGATAAAGAAGTTGTGGTACTTACATACAATGCAATATCACTCAGCAATGAAATCTATGTCATCAGGCCAGTAGCAGCATAATGAGTGGATTCAGGTACGATGATTCTAAGTGAAATAAGTCACACAGAAAAAGAAACATCATAAGATATCACTAATACACGAAATGTAAACTTGGCTACACAGGAACTGAATTACAAAACAGAACAGGGTCTCAAATTTAGAAAACCAACTTATGCTTGCTTAAGGGGAAAGGTGAGTTGGGGTGCTGCATAAAACCAGAGATTGAAATTAGCACAGATACCGTTCCATAAGCCAAATGTGTAATCGACAAGAGCTACTGCTTGCTCAACGACGTGGACTCAACACCCTATATTAAACACCTAAGAATATACCTGACTAGTAAGAATCTTAAAACCTATGGATTTATATGTCTCTGAAAGAGAATCAAGAGTGTGTACAGAGGCATAAACGCAGCAGTGATCGGATTGGTGAGGTTCGGTGAGCAAATGCAGACCCTTTGAATTCATATTGCATGGTACCCATTCCATGGGTCTCAACTCTCCAGGTTTAAGGGATTCTTCCTTCAGCTAAAACATGCATGTGGAACCCAGAGTATGATCCACCGTGTGATCGGGAAACGTGTTCAAATGTGTCTCAGTTTTCGTCCCCTGGTACTCGGGTGCAACATTCCAGACCCTTTACTAACACGCTCCCCACTTGGAGAGTCAGTGCCTTTAACCTCCTGTTTGGCCCAGTTTGCAATTTCTGCGGAAAATGAACAGGAATAGGGAGAACCAATGAGAGACTAGCTGGAGGTGTCTGGACGGGGAAATTTAACTCTCATTTCCCACCAGGAAGAGGAATTAACCAAAGGCTCAGCGTGCCATGCGGGAACCACACTAGGGCCTGAAGCAATCTTGCGGTGTTGCGGCCAGCTCACAAGAAAGCGAGTTGAAGAAAGGAGCTCAGGGGCACTGTAAATCACAAACCTGCAGAGTTCTAAATGACAGCTATCGTCCAAAAATATATTGAAGTAAGGCTGCCAAGAGGACTTGAAAGCGGGGCAGAATTGCAGGAAACCGATTTCAGGAGGTAGACTGGAATTGCATGTAAAGCATAGGAAAAGAGGCAGAACGTCCACAATGATGCACTTGGCCAAAAAGAGCGTATGTGTTTTTTCCTTAATATATTCAGGAAAAAATGCATACGCCCTTTTTGGCCAACCAAGCAAGCTTGCAAAGGAAATCTGCACTACAATGAAGTCTCACTGCCCCCCGTTCAAAAGGGCCATCTGAAAAAAGTGTAAAATCCAGAAAGGCAGGACAGGCCATGGAGAACTGGGAGCCTTGTTATGCTGATGGGCGGGATGTAAATTGCAAACAGCCACTCTGGAGAAGTGTATGGTGTTTCCTGGAACATCTAAAAAACAAAGCAACAGAGCCTAGGGCACTTCCACTTATGGTCCTATAGCTTAGGGAAATTAAAATCAAAAAGACACAGCCACCCCAAAATTTGGGACGGCTGTGTTTACAAGAACCTCGTTTACAGTACAAGTTCAATATCGCAGTAAGCGGAAAATGGATAAAGAAGTTGTGGTACTTACGTACAATGCAATATCACTCAGCAATGAAATCTATGTCATCAGGCCAGTAGCAGCATAATGAGTGGATTCAGGTACGATGATTCCAAGTGAAATAAGTCACACGGAAAAAGAAACATCATAAGGTATCACTAATACACGGAAGGTAAACTTGGCTACACAGGAACTGAATTACAAAACAGAATAGGGTGTCAAATGTAGAAAACCAACTTATGCTTGCTTAAGGGGAAAGGTGAGTTGGGGTGCTGCATAAAACCAGAGATTGAAATTAGCACAGATACCTTTCCATAAGCCAAATATGTAATAGACAAGAGCTACTGCTTGCTCAACGAAGTGGACTCAACACCCCATATTAAACGCCTAAGAATATACCTGACAAGTAAGAATCTTAAAACCTATAGATTTATATGTCTCCGAAAGAGAATCCAGCGTGTGTAGAGTGACATAAAAGCAGCAGTGATAGGATTGGTGAGGATCGGTGAGCAAATGCAGACCCTTTGAAGTCATATTGCATGGTACCCATTCCATGGTTCTCAACTTTCCAGGTTTAAGGGATTCTTCCTTCAGCTAAAACATGCATGTGGAACCCAGAGTATGATCCACCGTGTGATCGGGAAACGTGTTCAAATGTGTCTGAGTTTTCGTCCCCTGATACTCGGGTGCAACATTCCAGACGCTTTACTAACACTCTCCCCACTTGGAGAGTCAGTGCCTTTAAACTCCTGTTTGGCCCAGTTTGCAATTTCTGCGGAAAAGGAACAAGAATAGGGAGAACCAATGAGAGACTAGCTGGAGGTGTCTGGACGGGCAAATTTAACTCTCATTTCCCAGCAGGAAGTGGAATTAACCAAAGGCTCAGCGTGCCATGCCGGAACCACACTAGGGCCTGAAGCAATCCTGCGGTGTTGCGGCCAGCTCACAAGAAAGCGAGTTGAAGAAAGGAGCTCAGGGGCGCTGTAATTCACATACCTGCAGAGTTCTAAATGACAGCTATCGTCCAAAAATATATTGAAGTAAGGTTGCCAAGAGGACTTGAAAGCGGGGCAGAATTGCAGGAAACCGATTTCAGGAGGTAGACTGGAATTGCATGTAAAGCATAGGAAAAGAGGCAGAACGTCCACAATGATGCACTTGGCCAAAAAGAGCGTATGTGTTTTTTCCTGAATATATTCAGGAAAAAATGCATACGCACTTTTTGGCCAACCAAGCAAGCTTGCAAAGGAAATCTGCACTACAATGAAGTCTCACTGTCCCCCGGTCAAAAGGACCATCTGAAAAAAGTGTAAAATCCAGAAAGGCAGGATAGGCCATGGAGAACTGGGAGCCTTCTTATGCTGATGGGCGGAATGTGAATTGCCCAGAGCCAGTCTGGAGAAGTGTATGGTGTTTCCTGAAACATCTAAAAAACAAAGCAACAGAGCCTAGGGCACTTCCACTTATGGTCCTATAGATTAGGGAAATTAAAATCAAAAAGACACAGCCCCCCCAAAGTTTGGGACGGCTGTGTTTACAAGAACCTCGTTTACGGTACAAGTTCAATATCGCAGAAAGCGAAAAATGGATAAAGAAGTTGTGGTACTTACGTACAATGCAATATCACTCAGCAATGAAATCTATGTCTTCAAGCCAGTAGCAGCATAATGAGTGGATTCAGGTACGATGATTCTAAGTGAAATAAGTCACACAGAAAAAGAAACATCATAAGGTATCACTAATACACGGAATGTAAACTTGGCTACACAGGAACTGAATTACAAAACAGAATAGGGTCTCAAATGTAGAAAACCAACTTATGCTTGCTTAAAGGGAAAGGTGAGTTGGGGTGCTGCATAAAACCAGAGATTGAAATTAGCACAGATACCTTTCCATAAGACAAATATGTAACAGACAAGAGCTACTGCTTGCTCAACGAAGTGGACTCAACACCCCATATTAAACGCCTAAGAATATACCTGACTAGTAAGAATCTTAAAACCTATGGATTTATATGTCTCCAAAAGAGAATCCAGCGTGTACACAGCGACATAAAAGCAGCAGTGATAGGATTGGTGAGGTTCGGTGAGCAAATGCAGACCCTTTGAAGTCATATTGCATGGTACCCATTCCATGGGTCTCAACTCTCCAGGTTTAAGGGATTCTTCCTTGAGCTAAAACATGCATGTGGAACCCAGAGTATGATCCACCGTGTGATCGGGAAACGTGTTCAAATGTGTTTCAGTTTTCGTCCCCTGATACTCGGGTGCAACATTCCAGACGCTTTACTAACACTCTCCCCACTTGGAGACTCATTGCCTTTAACCTCCTGTTTGGCCCAGTTTGCAATTTCTGCGGAAAAGGAACAGGAATAGGGAGAACCAATGAGAGACTAGCTGGAGGTGTCTCGACGGGCAAATTTAACTCTCATTTCCCAGCAGGAAGTGGAATTAACCAAAGGCTCAGCATGCCATGCCGGAACCACACTAGGGCCTGAAGCAATCCTTCGGTGTTGCGGCCAGCTCACAAGGAAGCGAGTTGAAGAAAGGGGCACTGTAATTCACAAACCTGCAGAGTTATAAATGACAGCAATTGTCCAAAAATATACAGAAGTAAGGCTGCTAAGAGGACTTGAAATCGGGGCAGAATTGCAGGAAACCGATTTCAGGAGGTAGACTGGAATTGCATGTAAAGCATAGGAAAAGAGGCAGAACGTCCACAATGATGCACTTGGCCAAAAAGGGCGTATGCGTTTTTTCCTTAATATATTCAGGAAAAAACGCATACGCCCTTTTTGGCCAACCAAGCAAGGTTGCAAAGGAAATCTGCACTACAATGAAGTCTCACTGCCCCCCGGTCAAAAGGGCCATCTGAAAAAAGTGTAAAATCCAGAAAGGCAGGAGAGGCCATGGAGAACTGGGAGCCTTGTTATGCTGATGGGCGGGATGTAAATTGCAAACAGCCACTCTGGAGAAGTGTATGGTGTTTCCTGAAACATCTAAAAAACAAAGCAACAGAACCTAGGGCACTTCCACTTATGGTCCTATAGCTTAGGGAAATTAAAATCAAAAAGACACAGCCACCCCAAAGTTTGGGACGGCTCTGCTTATAAGAACCTCGTTTACGGTACAAGTTCAATATTGCAGAAAGCGAAAAATGGATAAAGTAGTTGTGGTACTTACGTACAATGCAATATCACTCAGCCATGAAATCTATGTCTTCAGGCCCGTAGCAGCATAATGAGTGGATTCAGGTACGATGATTCTAAGTGAAATAAGTCACACAGAAAAAGAAACATCATAAGATATCACTAATACACGGAATGTAAACTTGGCTACACAGGAACTGAATTACAAAACAGAATAGGGCCTCAAATGTAGAAAACCAACTTATGCTTGCTTAAGGGGAAAGGTGAGTTGGGGTGCTGCATAAAACCAGAGATTGAAATTAACACAGATACCTTTACATAAGCGAAATATATAATACACAAGAACTACTCCTTGCTCAACGAAGTGGACTCAACACCCCATATTAAACGCCTAAGAATATACCTGACTACTAAGAACCTTAAAACCTATGGATTTATATGTCTCCGAAAGAGAATCAAGCGTGTGTACAGCGGCATAAACGCAGCAGTGATAGGATTGGTGAGGTTCGGTGAGCAAGTGCAGACCCTTTGAAGTCATATGGCATGGTACCCATTCCATGGGTCTCAACTCTCCAGGTTTAAGGGATTCTTCCTTCAGCTAAAACATGCATGTGGAACCCAGAGTATGATCCAACGTGTGATCGGGAAACGTGTTCAAATGTGTCTCAGTTTTCGTGCCCTGGTACTCGGGTGCAACATTCCAGACGCTTTACTAACACTCTCCCCACTTGGAGAGTCAGTGTCTTTAACCTCCTGTTTGGCCCAGTTTGCAATTTCTGCGGAAAATGAACAGGAATAGGGAGAACCAATGAGAGACTAGCTCGACGTGTCTGGACGGGCAAATTTAACTCTCATTTCCCACCAGGAAGAGGAATTAACCAAAGGCTCAGCGTGCCATGCCGGAACCACACTAGGGCCTGAAGCAATCCTGCGGTGTTGCGGCAGCTCACAAGAAAGCGAGTTGAAGAAAGGAGCTCAGGGGCCCTGTAATTCACAAACCTGCAGAGTTCTAAATGACAGCTATCGTCCAAAAATATATTGAAGTAAGGCTGCCAAGAGGACTTGAAAGCGGGGCAGAATTGCAGGAAACCGATTTCAGGAGGTAGACTGGAATTGCATATAAAGCATAGGAAAAGAGGCAGAACGTCCACAATGATGCACTTGGCCAAAAAGGGCGTATGTGTTTTTTCCTGAATATATTCAGGAAAAAACGCATACGCACTTTTTTGCCAACCAAGCAAGCTTGCAAAGGAAATCTGCACTACAATGAAGTCTCACTGCCCCCCGGTCAAAAGGGCCATCTGAGAAAAGTGTAAAATCCAGAAAGGCAGGACAGGCCATGGAGAACTGGGAGCCTTGTTATGCTGATGGGCGGCATGTAAATTGCAAACAGCCACTCTGGAGAAGTGTATGGTGTTTCCTGGAACATCTAAAAAACAAAGCAACAGAGCCTAGGGCACTTCCACTTATGGTCCTATAGCTTAGGGAAATTAAAATCAAAAAGACACAGCCACCCTAAAGTTTGGGACGGCTCTGTTTACGAGAACCTCGTTTACAGTACAAGTTCAAAATCGCAGAAAGCGAAAAATGGATAAATAAGTTGTGGTACTTACGTACAATGCAATATCACTCAGCAATGAAATCTATGTCATCAGGCCAGTAGCAGCATAATGAGTGGATTCAGGTACGATGATTCGAAGTGAAATAAGTCACACGGAAAAAGAAACATCATAAGGTATCACTAATACACGGAAGGTAAACTTGGCTACACAGGAATTGAATTACAAAACAGAATAGGGTGTCAAATGTAGAAAACCAACTTATGCTTGCTTAAGGGGAAAGGTGAGTTGGGGTGCTGCATAAAACCAGAGATTGAAATTAGCACAGATACCTTTCCATAAGCCAAATATGTAATAGACAAGAGCTACTGCTTGCTCAACGAAGTGGACTCAACACCCCATATTAAACGCCTAAGAATATACCTGACAAGTAAGAATCTTAAAACCTATGGATTTATATGTCTCCGAAAGAGAATCCAGCGTGTGTAGAGTGACATAAAAGCAGCAGTGATAGGAATGGTGAGGATCGGTGAGCAAATGCAGACCCTTTGAAGTCATATTGCATGGTACCCATTCCATGGGTCTCAACTCTCCAGGTTTAAGGGATTCTTCCTTGAGCTAAAACATGCATGTGGAACCCAGAGTATGATCCACCGTGTGATCGGGAAATGTGTTCAAATGTGTCTGAGTTTTCGTCCCCTGATACTCGGGTGCAACATTCCAGACGCTTTACTAACACTCTCCCCACTTGGAGAGTCAGTGCCTTTAAACTCCTGTTTGGCCCAGTTTGCAATATCTGCGGAAAAGGAACAGGAATAGGGAGAACCAATGAGAGACTAGCTGGAGGTGTCTGGACGGGCAAATTTAACTCTCATTTCCCAGTAGGAAGTGGAATTAACCAAAGGCTCAGCGTGCCATGCCGGAACCACACTAGGGCCTGAAGCAATCCTTCGGTGTTGCGGCCAGCTCACAAGAAAGCGAGTTGAAGAAAGGGGAACTGTAATTCACAAAACTGAAGAGTTATAAATGACAGCTATCATCCAAAAATGTATCGAAGTAAGGCAGCCAAGAGGACTTGAAAGTTGGGAAGATTTGCAGGATACCGATTTCAGGAGGTAGACTGGAACTGCATGTAAAGCATAGGAAAAGAGGCAGAACGTCCACAATGATGAACTTGGTCAAAAAGGGCGTATGCGTTTTTTCCTGAATATATTCAGGAAAAAACGCTTACGCCCTTTTTGGCCAACCAAGCAAGCTTGCAAAGGAAATCTGCACTACAATGAAACTCACTGCCCCCCGGTCAAAAGGGCCATCTGAAAAAAGTGTATAATCCAGAAAGGCAGGACAGGCCATGGAGAACTGGGAGCCTTGTTATGCTGATGTGTGGGATATAAATTGCAAACAGCCACTCTGGAGAAGTGTATGGTGTTTCCTGAAACATCTAAAAAACAAAGCAACAGAGCCTAGGGCACTTCCACTTATGGTCCTATAGCTTAGGGAAATTAAAATCAAAAAGACACAGCCACCCCAAAGTTTGGGAGGCTCTGTTTACAGGAACCTCGTTTACGGTACAAGTTCAATATCACAGAAAGCGAAAAATGGATAAAGAAGTTATGGTACTTACATACAAAGCAATATCACTCAGCAATGAAATCTATGTCATCAGGCCCGTAGCAGCATAATGAGTGGATTCAGGTACGATGATTCTAAGTGAAATAAGTCACATAGAAAAAGAAACATCATAAGATATCACTAATACACGAAATGTAAACTTGGCTACACAGGAACTGTATTACAAAACAGAACAGGGTCTCAAATGTAGAAAACCAACTTATGCTTGCTTAAGGGGAAAGGTGAGTTGGGGTGCTGCATAAAACCAGAGATTGAAATTAGCACAGATACCGTTCCATAAGCCAAATGTGTAATCGACAAGAGCTACTGCTTGCTCAACGACGTGGACTCAACACCCCATATTAAACACCTAAGAATATACCTGACTAGTAAGAATCTTAAAACCTATGGATTTATATGTCTCTGAAAGAGAATCAAGAGTGTGTACAGAGGCATAAACGCAGCACTTATCGGATTGGTGAGGTTCGGTGAGCAAATGCAGACCCTTTGAAGTCATATTGCATGGTACCCATTCCATGGGTCTCAACTCTCCAGGTTTAAGGTATTCTTCCTTCAGCTAAAACATGCATGTGGAATCTAGAGTATGATCCACTGTGTGATCGGGAAACGTGTTCAAATGTGTCTCAGTTTTCGTCCCCTGGTACTCGTGTGCAACATTCCAGACCCTTTACTAACACGCTCCCCACTTGGAGAGTCAGTGCCTTTAACCTCCTGTTTGGCCCAGTTTGCAATTTCTGCGGAAAATGAACAGGAATAGGGAGAACAAATGAGAGACTAGCTGGAGGTGTCTGGACGGGCAAATTTAACTCTCATTTCCCACCAGGAAGAGGAATTAACCAAAGGCTCAGCGTGCCATGCCGGAACCACACTAGGGCCTGAAGCAATCCTGCGGTGTCGCGGCCACCTCACAAGAAAGCGAGTTGAAGAAAGGAGCTCAGGGGCCCTGTAATTCACAAACCTGCAGAGTTATAAATGACAGCTATCGTCCAAAAATATATTGAAGTAAGGCTGCCAAGAGGACTTGAAAGCGGGGCAGAATTGCAGGAAACCGATTTCAGGAAGTAGACTGGAATTGCATGTAAAGCATAGGAAAAGAGGCAGAACGTCCACAATGATGCACTTGGCCAAAAAGGGCGTATGCGTTTTTTCCTGAATATATTCAGGAAAAAACGCATACGCCCTTTTTGGCCAACCAAGCAAGCTTGCAAAGGAAATCTGCACTACAATGAAGTCTAACTGCCCCCCGGTCAAAAGGGCCATCTGAAAAAAGTGTAAAATCCAGAAAGGCAGGACAGGCCATGGAGAACTGGGAGACTTGTTATGCTGATGGGCGGGATGTAAATTGCAAACAGCCACACTGGAGAAGTGTATGGTGTTTCCTGAAACATCTAAAAAACAAAGCAACAGAGCCTAGGGCACTTCCACTTATGGTCCTATAGCTTAGGGAAATTAAAATCAAAAAGACACAGCAACCCCAAAGTTTGGGATGGCTCTGTTTACAAGAACCTCATTTACGGTAGAAGTTCAATATCGCAGAAAGCGAAAAATGGATAAAAAAGTTGTGGTATTACGTACAATACAACATCACTCAGCAATGAAATCTATGTCATCAGGCCAGTAGCAGCATAATGAGTGGATTCAGGTACGATGATTCTAAGTGAAATAAGTCACACGGAAAAAGAAACATCATAAGGTATCACTAATACACGGAATGTAAACATGGCTACACAGGAACTGAATTACAAAACAGAATAGGGTCTCAAATGTAGAAAACCAACTTATGCTTGCTTAAGGGGAAAGGTGAGTTGGGGTGCTGCATAAATCCAGAGATTGAAATTAGCACATCTAACTTTCCATAAGCCAAATATGTAATAGACAAGAGCTACTGCTTGCTCAACGAAGTGGACTCAACACCCCATATTAAACGCCTAAGAATATACCTGACTAGTAAGAATCTTAAAACCTATGGATTTATATGTCTCCGAAAGAGAATCCAGCGTGTGTACAGTGACATAAAAGCAGCAGTGATAGGATTGGTGAGGTTCGGTGAGCAAATGCAGACCCTTTGAAGTCATATTGCATGGTACCCATTCCATGGGTCTCAACTCTCCAGGTTTAAGGGATTCTTCCTTCAGCTAAAACATGCATGTGGAACCCAGAGTATGATCCACCGTGTGATCGGGAAACGTGTTCAAATGTGTCTGAGTTTTCGTCCCCTGATACTCGGGTGCAACATTCCAGACGCTTTACCAACACTCTCCCCACTTGGAGAGTCAGTGCCTTTAACCTCCTGTTTGGCCCAGTTTGCAATTTCTGCGGAAAAGGAACAGGAATAGGGAGAACCAATGAGAGACTAGCTGGAGGTGTCTGGACGGGCAAATTTAACTCTCATTTCCCAGCAGGAAGTGGAATTAACCAAAGGCTCAGCGTGCCATGCCGGAACCACACTAGGACCTGAAGCAATCCTTCGGTGTTGCGTCCAGCTCACAAGAAAGCGAGTTGAAGAAAGGGGAACTGTAATTCACAAACCTGAAGAGTTATAAATGACAGCTATCGTCCAAAAATATATTGAAGTAAGGCAGCCAAGCGGACTTGAAAGTTGGGAAGAATTGCAGGAAACCGATTTCAGGAGGTAGACTGGAATTGCATGTAAAGCATAGGAAAAGAGGCAGAACGTCCACAATGATGCACTTGGCCCAAAAGGGTGTATGCGTTTTTTCCTGAATATATTCAGGAAAAAACGCTTACGCCCTTTTTGGCCAACCAAGCAAGCTTGCAAAGGAAATCTGCACTACAATGAAGTCTCACTGCCCCCGGTCAAAAGAGCCATCTGAAAAAAGTGTATAATCCAGAAAGGCAGGACAGGCCATGGAGAACTGGGAGCCTTGTTATGCTGATGTGTGGGATGTAAATTGCAAACAGCCACTCTGGAGAAGTGTATGGTGTTTCCTGAAACATCTAAAAAACAAAGCAACAGAGCCTAGGGCACTTCCACTTATGGTCCTATAGCTTAGGGAAATTAAAATAAAAAAGACACAGCCACCCCAAAGTTTGGGAGGCTCTGTTTACAAGAACCTTGTTTACGGTACAAGTTCAATATCACAGAAAGCGAAAAATGCATAAAGAAGTTGTGGTACTTACATACAATGCAATATCACTCAGCAATGAAATCTATGTCATCAGGCCCGTAGCAGCATAATGAGTGGATTCAGGTACGATGATTCTAAGTGAAATAAGTCACACAGAAAAAGAAACATCATAAGATATCACTAATACACGAAATGTAAACTTGGCTACACAGGAACTGAATTACAAAACAGAACAGGGTCTCAAATTTAGAAAACCAACTTATGCTTGCTTAAGGGGAAAGGTGAGTTGGGGTGCTGCATAAAACCAGAGATTGAAATTAGCACAGATACCGTTCCATAAGCCAAATGTGTAATCGACAAGAGCTACTGCTTGCTCAACGACGTGGACTCAACACCCTATATTAAACACCTAAGAATATACCTGACTAGTAAGAATCTTAAAACCTATGGATTTATATGTCTCTGAAAGAGAATCAAGAGTGTGTACAGAGGCATAAACGCAGCAGTGATCGGATTGGTGAGGTTCGGTGAGCAAATGCAGACCCTTTGAAGTCATATTGCATGGTACCCATTCCATGGGTCTCAACTCTCCAGGTTTAAGCTATTCTTCCTTCAGCTAAAACATGCATGTGGAACCCAGAGTATGATCCACCGTGTGATCGGGAAACGTGTTCAAATGTGTCTCAGTTTTCGTCCCCTGGTACTCGGGTGCAACATTCCAGACGCTTTACTAACACTCTCCCCACTTAGAGAGTCATTGCCTGTAACCTCCTGTTTGGCCCAGTTTGCAATTTCTGCGGAAAATGAACAGGAATAGGGAGAACCAATGAGAGACTAGCTGGAGGTGTCTGGACGGGCAAATTTAACTCTCATTTCCCACCAGGAAGAGGAATTAACCAAAGGCTCAGCGTGCCATGCCGGAACCGCAGTAGGGCCTGAAGCAATCCTGTGGTGTTGCGGCCAGCTCACAAGAAAGCGAGTTGAAGAAAGGGGAACTGTAATTCACAAACCTGCAGAGTTCTAAATGACAGCTATCGTCCAAAAATATATTGAAGTAAGGCTGCCAAGAGGACTTGAAAGCGGGGCAGAATTGCAGGAAACCGATTTCAGGAGGTAGACTGGAATTGCATGTAAAGGATAGAAAAAGAGGCAGAACGTCCACAATGATGCACTTGGCCAAAAAGGGCGTATGCGTTTTTTCCTGAATATATTCAGGAAAAAACGCATACGCACTTTTTTGCCAACCAAGCAAGCTTGCAAAGGAAATCTGCACTACAATGAAGTCTCACTGCCCCCCGGTCAAAAGGGCCATCTGAGAAAAGTGTAAAATCCAGAAAGGCAGGACAGGCCATGGAGAACTGGGAGCCTTGTTATGCTGATGGGTGGGATGTAAATTGCAAACAGCCACTCTGGAGAAGTGTATGGTGTTTCCTGGAACATCTAAAAAACAAAGCAACAGAGCCTAGGGCACTTCCACTTATGGTCCTATAGCTTAGGGAAATTAAAATCAAAAAGACACAGCCACCCTAAAGTTTGGGACGGCTCTGTTTACAAGAACCTCGTTTACAGTACAAGTTCAATATCGCAGAAAGCGAAAAATGGATAAAGAAGTTGTGGTACTTACGTACAATGCAATATCACTCAGCAATGAAATCTATGTCATCAGGCCAGTAGCAGCATAATGAGTGGATTCAGGTACGATGATTCTAAGTGAAATAAGTCACACGGAAAAAGAAACATCATAAGGTATCACTAATACACGGAAGGTAAACTTGGCTACACAGGAACTGAATTACAAAACAGAATAGGGTGTCAAATGTAGAAAACCAACTTATGCTTGCTTAAGGGGAAAGGTGAGTTGGGGTGCTGCATAAAACCAGAGATTGAAATTAGCACAGATACCTTTCCATAAGCCAAATATGTAATAGACAAGAGCTACTGCTTGCTCAACGAAGTGGACTCAACACCCCATATTAAACGCCTAAGAATATACCTGACAAGTAAGAATCTTAAAACCTATAGATTTATATGTTTCCGAAAGAGAATCCAGCGTGTGTAGAGTGACATAAAAGCAGCAGTGATAGGATTGGTGAGGATCGGTGAGCAAATGCAGACCCTTTGAAGTCATATTGCATGGTACCCATTCCATGGTTCTCAACTATCCAGGTTTAAGGGATTCTTCCTTCAGCTAAAACATGCATGTGGAACCCAGAGTATGATCCACCGTGTGATCGGGAAACGTGTTCAAATGTGTCTGAGTTTTCGTCCCCTGATACTCGGGTGCAACATTCCAGACGCTTTACTAACACTCTCCCCACTTGGAGAGTCAGTGCCTTTAACCTCCTGTTTGGCCCAGTTTGCAATTTCTGCGGAAAAGGAACAGGAATAGGGAGAACCAATGAGAGACTAGCTGGAGGTGTCTGGACGGGCAAATTTAACTCTCATTTCCCAGCAGGAAGTGGAATTAACCAAAGGCTCAGCGTGCCATGCCGGAACCACACTAGGGCCTGAAGCAATCTTGCGGTGTTGCGGCCAGCTCACAAGAAAGCGATTTGAAGAAAGGAGCTCAGGGGCACTGTAATTCACAAACCTGCAGAGTTCTAAATGACAGCTATCGTCCAAAAATATATTGAAGTAAGGCTGCCAAGAGGACTTGAAAGCGGGGCAGAATTGCAGGAAACCGATTTCAGGAGGTAGACTGGAATTGCATGTAAAGCATAGGAAAAGAGGCAGAACGTCCACAATGATGCACTTGGCCAAAAAGAGCGTATGTGTTTTTTCCTTAATATATTCAGGAAAAAATGCATACGCACTTTTTGGCCAACCAAGCAAGCTTGCAAAGGAAATCTGCACTACAATGAACTCTCACTGTCCCCCGGGCAAAAGGACCATCTGAATAAAGTGTAAAATCCAGAAAGGCAGGACAGGCCATGGAGAACTGGGAGCCTTCTTATGCTGATGGGCGGAATGTAAATTGCCCAGAGCCAGTCTGGAGAAGTGTATGCTGTTTCCTGAAACATCTAAAAAACAAAGCAACAGAGCCTAGGGCACTTCCACTTATGGTCCTATAGATTAGGGAAATTAAAATCAAAAAGACACAGCCACCCCAATGTTTGGGACGGCTGTGTTTACAAGAACCTCGTTTACGGTACAAGTTCAATATCGCAGAAAGCCAAAAATGGATAAAGAAGTTGTGGTACTTACGTAAAATGCAATATCACTCAGCAATGAAATCTATGTCTTCAGGCCAGTAGCAGCATAATGAGTGGATTCAGGTACGATGATTCTAAGTGAAATAAGTCACACAGAAAAAGAAACATCATAAGGTATCACTAATACACGGAATGTAAACTTGGCTACACAGGAACTGAATTACAAAACAGAATAAGGTCTCAAATGTAGAAAACCAACTTATGCTTGCTTAAGGGGAAAGGTGAGTTGCGGTGCTTCATAAAACCAGAGATTGAAATTAGCACAGATACCTTTCCATAAGACAAATATGTAACAGACAAGAGCTACTGCTTGCTCAACGAAGTGGATTCAACACCCCATATTAAACGCCTAAGAATATACCTGACTAGTAAGAATCTTAAAACCTATGGATTTATATGTCTCCAAAAGAGAATCCAGCGTGTGTACAGCGACATAAAAGCAGCAGTGATAGGATTGGTGAGGTTCGGTGAGCAAATGCAGACCCTTTGAAGTCATATTGCATGGTACCCATTCCATGGTTCTCAACTATCCAGGTTTAAGGGATTCTTCCTTCAGCTAAAACATGCATGTGGAACCCAGAGTATGATCCACCGTGTGATCGGGAAACGTGTTCAAATGTGTCTGAGTTTTCGTCCCCTGATACTCGGGTGCAACATTCCAGACGCTTTACTAACACTCTCCCCACTTGGAGAGTCAGTGCCTTTAACCTCCTGTTTGGCCCAGTTTGCAATTTCTGCGGAAAAGGAACAGGAATAGGGAGAACCAATGAGAGACTAGCTGGAGGTGTCTGGACGGGCAAATTTAACTCTCATTTCCCAGCAGGAAGTGGAATTAACCAAAGGCTCAGCGTGCCATGCCGGAACCACACTAGGGCCTGAAGCAATCTTGCGGTGTTGCGGCCAGCTCACAAGAAAGCGATTTGAAGAAAGGAGCTCAGGGGCACTGTAATTCACAAACCTGCAGAGTTCTAAATGACAGCTATCGTCCAAAAATATATTGAAGTAAGGCTGCCAAGAGGACTTGAAAGCGGGGCAGAATTGCAGGAAACCGATTTCAGGAGGTAGACTGGAATTGCATATAAAGCATAGGAAAAGAGGCAGAACGTCCACAATGATGCACTTGGCCAAAAAGAGCGTATGTGTTTTTTCCTTAATATATTCAGGAAAAAATGCATACGCCCTTTTTGGCCAACCAAGCAAGCTTGCAAAGGAAATCTGCACTACAATGAACTCTCACTGTCCCCCGGTCAAAAGGACCATCTGAATAAAGTGTAAAATCCAGAAAGGCAGGACAGGCCATGGAGAACTGGGAGCCTTCTTATGCTGATGGGTGGAATGTAAATTGCCCAGAGCCAGTCTGGAGAAGTGTATGGTGTTTCCTGAAACATCTAAAAAACAAAGCAACAGAGCCTAGGGCACTTCCACTTATGGTCCTATAGATTAGGGAAATTAAAATCAAAAAGACACAGCCACCCCAATGTTTGGGACGGCTGTGTTTACAAGAACCTCGTTTACGGTACAAGTTCAATATCGCAGAAAGCCAAAAATGGATAAAGAAGTTGTGGTACTTACGTACAATGCAATATCACTCAGCAATGAAATCTATGTCTTCAGGCCAGTAGCAGCATAATGAGTGGATTCAGGTACGATGATTCTAAGTGAAATAAGTCACACAGAAAAAGAAACATCATAAGGTATCACTAATACACGGAATGTAAACTTGGCTACACAGGAACTGAATTACAAAACAGAATAAGGTCTGAAATGTAGAAAACCAACTTATGCTTGCTTAAGGTGAAAGGTGAGTTGCGGTGCTTCATAAAACCAGAGATTGAAATTAGCACAGATACCTTTCCATAAGACAAATATGTAACAGACAAGAGCTACTGCTTGCTCAACGAAGTGGATTCAACACCCCATATTAAACGCCTAAGAATATACCTGACTAGTAAGAATCTTAAAACCTATGGATTTATATGTCTCCAAAAGAGAATCCAGCGTGTGTACAGCGACATAAAAGCAGCAGTGATAGGATTGGTGAGGTTCGGTGAGCAAATGCAGACCCTTTGAAGTCATATTGCATGGTACCCATTCCATGGGTCTCAAATCTCCAGGTTTAAGGGATTCTTCCTTCAGCTAAAACATGCATGTGGAACCCAGAGTATAATCCACCGTGTGATCGGGAAACGTGTTCAAATGTGTCTGAGTTTTCGTCCCCTGATACTCGGGTGCAACATTCCAGACGCTTTACTAACACTCTCCCCACTTGGAGAGTCAGTGCCTTTAACCTCCTGTTTGGCCCAGTTTGCAATTTCTGCGGAAAAGGAACAGGAATAGGGAGAACCAATGAGAGACTAGCTGGAGGTGTCTGGACGGGCAAATTTAACTCTCATTTCCCAGCAGGAAGTGGAATTACCCAAAGGCTCAGCGTGCCATGCCGGAACCACACTAGGGCCTGAAGCAATCTTGCGGTGTTGCGGCCAGCTCACAAGAAAGCGAGTTGAAGAAAGGAGCTCAGGGGCACTGTAATTCACAAACCTGCAGAGTTCTAAATGACAGCTATCGTCCAAAAATATATTGAAGTAAGGCTGCCAAGAGGACTTGAAAGCGGGGCAGAATTGCAGGAAACCGATTTCAGGAGGTAGACTGGAATTGCATGTAAAGGATAGAAAAAGAGGCAGAACGTCCACAATGATGCACTTGGCCAAAAAGGGCATATGCGTTTTTTCCTGAATATATTCAGGAAAAAACGCATACGCACTCTTTTGCCAACCAAGCAAGATTGCAAAGGAAATCTGCAGTACAATGAAATCTCACTGCCCCCGGTCAAAAGGACCATCTGAAAAAAGTGTAAAATCCAGAAAGGCAGGACAGGCCATGGAGAACTGGGAGCCTAGTTAGGCTGATGGGCGGGATGAAAATTGCCAACAGCCACTCTGGAGAAGTGTATGGTGTTTCCTAAAACATCTAAAAAACAAAGCAACAGAGCCTAGGGCACTTCCACTTATGGTCCTATAGCTTAGGGAAATTAAAATCAAAAAGACACAGCCACCCCAAAGTTTGGGAGGCTCTGTTTACAGGAACCTCGTTTACGGTACAAGTTCAATATCACAGAAAGCGAAAAATGGATAAAGAAGTTGTGGTACTTACATACAATGCAATATCACTCAGCAATGAAATCTATGTCATCAGGCCCGTAGCAGCATAATGAGTGGATTCAGGTACGATGATTCTAAGTGAAATAAGTCACATAGAAAAAGAAACATCATAAGATATCACTAATACACGAAATGTAAACTTGGCTACACAGGAACTGAATTACAAAACAGAACAGGGTCTCAAATGTAGAAAACCAACTTATGCTTGCTTAAGGGGAAAGGTGAGTTGGGGTGCTGCATAAAACCAGAGATTGAAATTAGCACAGATACCATTCCATAAGCCAAATGTGTAATCGACAAGAGCTACTGCTTGCTCAACGAATTGGACTCAACACCCCATATTAAACACCTAAGAATATACCTGACTAGTAAGAATCTTAAAACCTATGGATTTATATGTCTCTGAAAGAGAATCAAGAGTGTGTACAGAGGCATAAACGCAGCACTTATCGGATTGGTGAGGTTCGGTGAGCAAATGCAGACCCTTTGAAGTCATATTGCATGGTACCCATTCCATGGGTCTCAACTCTCCAGGTTTAAGGGATTCTTCCTTCAGCTAAAACATGCATGTGGAACCCAGAGTATGATCCAACGTGTGATCGGGAAACGTGTTCAAATGTGTCTCAGTTTTCGTGCCCTGGTACTCGTGTGCAACATTCCAGACCCTTTACTAACACGCTCCCCACTTGGAGAGTCAGTGCCTTTAACCTCCTGTTTGGCCCAGTTTGCAATTTCTGCGGAAAATGAACAGGAATAGGGAGAACAAATGAGAGACTAGCTGGAGGTGTCTGGACGGGTAAATTTAACTCTCATTTCCCACCAGGAAGAGGAATTAACCAAAGGCTCAGCGTGCCATGCCGGAACCACACTAGGGCCTGAAGCAATCCTGCGGTGTCGCGGCCAGCTCACAAGAAAGCGAGTTGAAGAAAGGAGCTCAGGGGCCCTGTAATTCACAAACCTGCAGAGTTATAAATGACAGCTATCGTCCAAAAATATATTGAAGTAAGGCTGCCAAGAGGACTTGAAAGCGGGGCAGAATTGCAGGAAACCGATTTCAGGAAGTAGACTGGAATTGCATGTAAAGCATAGGAAAAGAGGCAGAACGTCCACAATGATGCACTTGGCCAAAAAGGGCGTATGCGTTTTTTCCTGAATATATTCAGGAAAAAACGCATACGCCCTTTTTGGCCAACCAAGCAAGCTTGCAAAGGAAATCTGCACTACAATGAAGTCTAACTGCCCCCCGGTCAAAAGGGCCATCTGAAAAATGTGTAAAATCCAGAAAGGCAGGACAGGCCATGGAGAACTGGGAGACTTGTTATACTGATGGGCGGGATGTAAATTGCAAACAGCCACTCTGGAGAAGTGTATGGTGTTTCCTGAAACATCTAAAAAACAAAGCAACAGAGCCTAGGGCACTTCCACTTATGGTCCTATAGCTTAGGGAAATTAAAATCAAAAAGACACAGCAACCCCAAAGTTTGGGATGGCTCTGTTTACAAGAACCTCATTTACGGTAGAAGTTCAATATCGCAGAAAGCGAAAAATGGATAAAAAAGTTGTGGTATTACGTACAATACAACATCACTCAGCAATGAAATCTATGTCATCAGGCCAGTAGCAGCATAATGAGTGGATTCAGGTACGATGATTCTAAGTGAAATAAGTCACATGGAAAAAGAAACATCATAAGGTATCACTAATACACGGAATGTAAACTTGGCTACACAGGAACTGAATTACAAAACAGAATAGGGTCTCAAATGTAGAAAACCAACTTATGCTTGCTTAAGGGGAAAGGTGAGTTGGGGTGCTGCATAAATCCAGAGATTGAAATTAGCACAGATAACTTTCCATAAGCCAAATATGTAATAGACAAGAGCTACTGCTTGCTCAACGAAGTGGACTCAACACCCCATATTAAACGCCTGAGAATATACCTGACTAGTAAGAATCTTAAAACCTATGGATTTATATGTCTCCGAAAGAGAATCAAGCGTGTGTAGAGTGACATAAAAGCAGCAGTGATAGGATTGGTGAGGTTCGGTGAGCAAATGCAGACCCTTTGAAGTCATATTGCATGGTACCCATTCCATGGGTCTCAACTCTCCAGGTTTAAGGGATTCTTCCTTCAGCTAAAACATGCATGTGGTACCCAGAGTATGATCCACCGTGTGATCGGGAAACGTGTTCAAATGTGTCTGAGTTTTCGTCCCCTGATACTCGGGTGAAACATTCCAGACGCTTTACTAACACTCTCCCCACTTGGAGAGTCAGTGCCTTTAACCTCCTGTTTGGCCCAGTTTGCAATTTCTGCGGAAAAGGAACAGGAATAGGGAGAACCAATGAGAGACTAGCTGGAGGTGTCTGGACGGGCAAATTTAACTCTCATTTCCCAGCAGGAAGTGGAATTACCCAAAGGCTCAGCGTGCCATGCCGGAACCACACTAGGGCCTGAAGCAATCTTGCGGTGTTGCGGCCAGCTCACAAGAAAGCGAGTTGAAGAAAGGAGCTCAGGGGCACTGTAATTCACAAACCTGCAGAGTTCTAAATGACAGCTATCGTCCAAAAATATATTGAAGTAAGGCTGCCAAGAGGACTTGAAAGCGGGGCAGAATTGCAGGAAACCGATTTCAGGAGGTAGACTGGAATTGCATGTAAAGGATAGAAAAAGAGGCAGAACGTCCACAATGATGCACTTGGCCAAAAAGGGCATATGCGTTTTTTCCTGAATATATTCAGGAAAAAACGCATACGCACTCTTTTGCCAACCAAGCAAGATTGCAAAGGAAATCTGCAGTACAATGAAATCTCACTGCCCCCGGTCAAAAGGACCATCTGAAAAAAGTGTAAAATCCAGAAAGTCAGGACAGGCCATGGAGAACTGGGAGCCTAGTTAGGCTGATGGGCGGGATGAAAATTGCCAACAGCCACTCTGGAGAAGTGTATGGTGTTTCCTGAAACATCTAAAAAACAAAGCAACAGAGCCTAGGGCACTTCCACTTATGGTCCTATAGCTTAGGGAAATTAAAATCAAAAAGACACAGCCACCCCAATGTTTGGGAGGCTCTGTTTACAGGAACCTCGTTTACGGTGCAAGTTCAATATCACAGAAAGCGAAAAATGGATAAAGAAGTTGTGGTACTTACATACAATGCAATATCACTCAGCAATGAAATCTATGTCATCAGGCCCGTAGCAGCATAATGAGTGGATTCAGGTACGATGATTCTAAGTGAAATAAGTCACATAGAAAAAGAAACATCATAAGATATCACTAATACACGAAATGTAAACTTGGCTACACAGGAACTGAATTACAAAACAGAACAGGGTCTCAAATGTAGAAAACCAACTTATGCTTGCTTAAGGGGAAAGGTGAGTTGGGGTGCTGCATAAAACCAGAGATTGAAATTAGCACAGATACCATTCCATAAGCCAAATGTGTAATCGACAAGAGCTACTGCTTGCTCAACGAATTGGACTCAACACCCCATATTAAACACCTAAGAATATACCTGACTAGTAAGAATCTTAAAACCTATGGATTTATATGTCTCTGAAAGAGAATCAAGAGTGTGTACAGAGGCATAAACGCAGCACTTATCGGATTGGTGAGGTTCGGTGAGCAAATGCAGACCCTTTGAAGTCATATTGCATGGTACCCATTCCATGGGTCTCAACTCTCCAGGTTTAAGGGATTCTTCCTTCAGCTAAAACATGCATGTGGAACCCAGAGTATGATCCAACGTGTGATCGGGAAACGTGTTCAAATGTGTCTCAGTTTTCGTGCCCTGGTACTCGTGTGCAACATTCCAGACCCTTTACTAACACGCTCCCCACTTGGAGAGTCAGTGCCTTTAACCTCCTGTTTGGCCCAGTTTGCAATTTCTGCGGAAAATGAACAGGAATAGGGAGAACAAATGAGAGACTAGCTGGAGGTGTCTGGACGGGTAAATTTAACTCTCATTTCCCACCAGGAAGAGGAATTAACCAAAGGCTCAGCGTGCCATGCCGGAACCACACTAGGGCCTGAAGCAATCCTGCGGTGTCGCGGCCACCTCACAAGAAAGCGAGTTGAAGAAAGGAGCTCAGGGGCCCTGTAATTCACAAACCTGCAGAGTTATAAATGACAGCTATCGTCCAAAAATATATTGAAGTAAGGCTGCCAAGAGGACTTGAAAGCGGGGCAGAATTGCAGGAAACCGATTTCAGGAAGTAGACTGGAATTGCATGTAAAGCATAGGAAAAGAGGCAGAACGTCCACAATGATGCACTTGGCCAAAAAGGGCGTATGCGTTTTTTCCTGAATATATTCAGGAAAAAACGCATACGCCCTTTTTGGCCAACCAAGCAAGCTTGCAAAGGAAATCTGCACTACAATGAAGTCTAACTGCCCCCCGGTCAAAAGGGCCATCTGAAAAATGTGTAAAATCCAGAAAGGCAGGACAGGCCATGGAGAACTGGGAGACTTGTTATACTGATGGGCGGGATGTAAATTGCAAACAGCCACTCTGGAGAAGTGTATGGTGTTTCCTGAAACATCTAAAAAACAAAGCAACAGAGCCTAGGGCACTTCCACTTATGGTCCTATAGCTTAGGGAAATTAAAATCAAAAAGACACAGCAACCCCAAAGTTTGGGATGGCTCTGTTTACAAGAACCTCATTTACGGTAGAAGTTCAATATCGCAGAAAGCGAAAAATGGATAAAAAAGTTGTGGTATTACGTACAATACAACATCACTCAGCAATGAAATCTATGTCATCAGGCCAGTAGCAGCATAATGAGTGGATTCAGGTACGATGATTCTAAGTGAAATAAGTCACACGGAAAAAGAAACATCATAAGGTATCACTAATACACGGAATGTAAACTTGGCTACACAGGAACTGAAATGCAAAACAGAATAGAGTCTCAAATGTAGAAAACCAACTTATGCTTGCTTAAGGGGAAAGGTGAGTTGGGGTGCTGCATAAATCCAGAGATTGAAATTAGCACAGATAACTTTCCATAAGCCAAATATGTAATAGACAAGAGCTACTGCTTGCTCAACGAAGTGGACTCAACACCCCATATTAAACGCCTAAGAATATACCTGACTAGTAAGAATCTTAAAACCTATGGATTTATATGTCTCCGAAAGAGAATCAAGCGTGTGTAGAGTGACATAAAAGCAGCAGTGATAGGATTGGTGAGGTTCGGTGAGCAAATGCAGACCCTTTGAAGTCATATTGCATGGTACCCATTCCATGGGTCTCAACTCTCCAGGTTTAAGGGATTCTTCCTTCAGCTAAAACATGCATGTGGTACCCAGAGTATGATCCACCGTGTGATCGGGAAACGTGTTCAAATGTGTCTGAGTTTTCGTCCCCTGATACTCGGGTGAAACATTCCAGACGCTTTACTAACACTCTCCCCACTTGGAGAGTCAGTGCCTTTAACCTCCTGTTTGGCCCAGTTTGCAATTTCTGCGGAAAATGAACAGGAATAGGGAGAACCAATGAGAGACTAGCTGGAGGTGTCTGGACGGGCAAATTTAACTCTCATTTCCCAGCAGGAAGTGGAATTAACCAAAGGCTCAGCGTGCCATGCCGGAACCACACTAGGACCTGAAGCAATCCTTCGGTGTTGCGGCCAGCTCACAAGAAAGCGAGTTGAAGAAAGGGGAACTGTAATTCACAAACCTGAACAGTTATAAATGACAGCTATCGTCCAAAAATATATTGAAGTAAGGCAGCCAAGCGGACTTGAAAGTTGGGAAGAATTGCAGGAAACCGATTTCAGGAGGTAGACTGGAATTGCATGTAAAGCATAGGAAAAGAGGCAGAAAGTCCACAATGATGCACTTGGCCCAAAAGGGTGTATGCGTTTTTTCCTGAATATATTCAGGAAAAAACGCTTACGCCCTTTTTGGCCAACCAAGAAAGCTTGCAAAGGAAATCTGCACTACAATGAAACTCACTGCCCCCGGTCAAAAGAGCCATCTGAAAAAAGTGTATAATCCAGAAAGGCAGGACAGGCCATGGAGAACTGGGAGCCTTGTTATGCTGATGTGTGGGATGTAAATTGCAAACAGCCACTCTGGAGAAGTGTATGGTGTTTCCTGAAACATCTAAAAAACAAAGCAACAGAGCCTAGGGCACTTCCACTTATGGTCCTATAGCTTAGGGAAATTAAAATCAAAAAGACACAGCCACCCCAAAGTTTGGGAGGCTCTGTTTACAAGAACCTTGTTTACGGTACAAGTTCAATATCACAGAAAGCGAAAAATGGATAAAGAAGTTGTGGTACTTACATACAATGCAATATCACTCAGCAATGAAATCTATGTCATCAGGCCCGTAGCAGCATAATGAGTGGATTCAGGTACGATGATTCTAAGTGAAATAAGTCACACAGAAAAAGAAACATCATAAGATATCACTAATACACGAAATGTAAACTTGGCTACACAGGAACTGAATTACAAAACAGAACAGGGTCTCAAATTTAGAAAACCAACTTATGCTTGCTTAAGGGGAAAGGTGAGTTGGGGTGCTGCATAAAACCAGAGATTGAAATTAGCACAGATACCGTTCCATAAGCCAAATGTGTAATCGACAAGAGCTACTGCTTGCTCAACGACGTGGACTCAACACCCTATATTAAACACCTAAGAATATACCTGACTAGTAAGAATCTTAAAACCTATGGATTTATATGTCTCTGAAAGAGAATCAAGAGTGTGTACAGAGGCATAAACGCAGCAGTGATAGGATTGGTGAGGTTCGGTGAGCAAATGCAGACCCTTTGAAGTCATATTGCATGGTACCCATTCCATGGGTCTCAAATCTCCAGGTTTAAGGGATTCTTCCTTCAGCTAAAACATGCATGTGGAACCCAGAGTATAATCCACCGTGTGATCGGGAAACGTGTTCAAATGTGTCTGAGTTTTCGTCCCCTGATACTCGGGTGCAACATTCCAGACGCTTTACTAACACTCTCCCCACTTGGAGAGTCAGTGGCTTTAACCTCCTGTTTGGCCCAGTTTGCAATTTCTGCGGAAAAGGAACAGGAATAGGGAGAACCAATGAGAGACTAGCTGGAGGTGTCTGGACGGGCAAATTTAACTCTCATTTCCCACCAAGAAGAGGAATTAATCAAAGGCACAGTGAGCTATGCCGAAACCACACTAGGGCCTGAAGCAATCCTGCGGTGTTGCGGCCAGCTCACAAGAAAGCGAGTTGAAGAAAGGAGCTCAGGGGCACTGTAATTCACAAACCTGCAGAGTTATAAATGACAGCTATCGTCCAAGAATATATTGAAGTAAGGCTGCCAAGAGGACTTGAAAGCGGGGCAGAATTGCAGGAAACCGATTTCAGGAGGTAGACTGGAATTGCATGTAAAGCATAGGAAAAGAGGCAGAACGTCCACAATGATGCACTTGGCCAAAAAGGGCGTATGCGTTTTTTCCTGAATATATTCAGGAAAAAACGCATACGCCCTTTTTGGCCAACCAAGCAAGCTTGCAAAGGAAATCTGCACTACAATGAAGTCTCACTGCCCCCCGGTCAAAAGGGCCATCTGAAAAAAGTGTAAAATCCAGAAAGGGAGGACAGGCCATGGAGAACTGGGAGCCTTCTTATGCTGATGGGCGGGATGTAAATTGCCAACAGCCACTCTGGAGAAGTGTATGGTGTTTCCTGAAACATCTAAAAAACAAAACAACAGAGCCTAGGGCACTTCCACTTATGGTCCTATAGCTTACGGAAATTAAAATCAAAAAGACACAGCCACCCCAAAGTTTGGGACGGCTCTGTTTACAAGAACCTCGTTTACGGTACAAGTTCAATATCGCAGAAAGCGAGAAATGGATAAAGAAGTTGAGGTACTTACCTACAATGCAATATCAGTCAGCAATGAAATCTATGTCATGAGGACCTTAGCAGCATAATGAGTGGATTCAGGTACGATGATTCTAAGTGAAATAAGTCACACAGAAAAAGAAACATCATAAGATATCACTAATACACGGAATGTAAACTTGGCTACACAAGAACTGAATTACAAAACAGAATAGGGTCTCAAATGTAGAAAACCAACTTATGCTTGCTTAAGGGGAAAGGTGAGTTGGGGTGCTGCATAAAACCAGAGATTGAAATTAACACAGATACCTTTCCATAAGCCAAATATGTAATAGACAAGAGCTACTCCTTGCTCAACGAAGTGGACTCAACACCCCATATTAAATGCCTAAGAATATACCTGACTAGTAAGAATTTTAAAACCTATGGATTTATATGTCTCCGAAAGAGAATCAAGCGTGTGTACAGTGACATAAAAGCAGCAGTGATAGGATTGGTGAGGTTCGGTGAGCAAATGCAGACCCTTTGAAGTCATATTGCATGGTACCCATTCCATGGTTCTCAACTCTCCAGGTTTAAGGGATTCTTCCTTCAGCTAAAACATGCATGTGGAACCCAGAGTATGATACACCATGTGATCGGGAAACGTGTTCAAATGTGTCTCAGTTTTCGTCCCCTGGTACTCGGGTGCAACATTCCAGACGCTTTACTAACACGCTCCCCCCTTGGAGAGTCAGTGCCTTTAACCTCCTGTTTGGCCCAGTTTGCAATTTCTGCGGAAAATGAACAGGAATAGGGAGAACCAATGAGAGACTAGCTGGAGGTGTCTGGACGGGCAAATTTAACTCTCATTTCCCACCAGGAAGAGGAATTAACCAAAGGCTCAGCGTGCCATGCGGGAACCACACTAGGGCCTGAAGCAATCTTGCGGTGTTGCGGCCAGCTCACAAGAAAGCGAGTTGAAGAAAGGAGCTCAGGGGCACTGTAAATCACAAACCTGCAGAGTTCTAAATGACAGCTATCGTCCAAAAATATATTGAAGTAAGGCTGCCAAGAGGACTTGAAAGCGGAGCAGAATTGCCGGAAACCGATTTCAGGAGGTAGACTGGAATTGCATGTAAAGCATAGGAAAAGAGGCAGAACGTCCACAATGATGCACTTCGCCAAAAAGTGCGTATGTGTTTTTTCCTTAATATATTCAGGAAAAAATGCATACGCCCTTTTTGGCCAACCAAGCAAGCTTGCAAAGGAAATCTGCACTACAATGAAGTCTCACTGTCCCGCGGTCAAAAGGACCATCTGAATAAAGTGTAAAATCCAGAAAGGCAGGACAGGCCATGGAGAACTGGGAGCCTTGTTATGCTGATGGGCGGCATGTAAATTGCCCAGAGCCAGTCTGGAGAAGTGTATGGTGTTTCCTGAAACATCTGAAAAACAAAGCAACAGAGCCTAGGGCACTTCCACTTATGGTCCTATAGATTAGGGAAATTAAAATCAAAAAGACACAGCCACCCCAATGTTTGGGACGGCTGTGTTTACAAGAACCTCGTTTACGGTACAAGTTCAATATCGCAGACTGCGAAAAATGGATAAAGAAGTTGTGGTACTTACGTACAATGCAATATCACTCAGCAATGAAATCTATGTCTTCAGGCCAGTAGCAGCATAATGAGTGGATTCAGGTACGATGATTCTAAGTGAAATAAGTCACACAGAAAAAGAAACATCATAAGGTATCACTAATACACGGAATGTAAACTTGGCTACACAGGAACTGAATTACAAAACAGAATAGGGCCTCAAATGTAGAAAACCAACTTATGCTTGCTTAAGGGGAAAGGTGAGTTGGGGTGCTGCATAAAACCAGAGATTGAAATTAACACAGATACCTTTACATAAGCGAAATATGTAATACACAAGAACTACTCCTTGCTCAACGAAGTGGACTCAACACCCCATATTAAACGCCTAAGAATATACCTGACTAGTAAGAATCTTAAAACCTATGGATTTATATGTCTCCGAAAGAGAATCAAGCGTGTGTACAGCGGCATAAACGCAGCAGTGATAGGATTGGTGAGGTTCGGTGAGCAAGTGCAGACCCTTTGAAGTCATATGGCATGGTACCCATTCCATGGGTCTCAACTCTCCAGGTTTAAGGGATTCTTCCTTCAGCTAAAACATGCATGTGGAACCCAGAGTATGATCCACCGTGTGATCGGGAAACGTGTTCAAATGTGTCTCAGTTTTCGTGCCCTGGTACTCGGGTGCAACATTCCAGACGCTTTACTAACACTCTCCCCACTTGGAGAGTCAGTGTCTTTAACCTCCTGTTTGGCCCAGTTTGCAATTTCTGCGGAAAATGAACAGGAATAGGGAGAACCAATGAGAGACTAGCTCGACGTGTCTGGACGGGCAAATTTAACTCTCATTTCCCACCAGGAAGAGGAATTAACCAAAGGCTCAGCGTGCCATGCCGGAACCACACTAGGGCCTGAAGCAATCCTGCGGTGTTGCGACAGCTCACAAGAAAGCGAGTTGAAGAAAGGAGCTCAGGGGCCCTGTAATTCACAAACCTGCAGAGTTCTAAATGACAGCTATCGTCCAAAAATATATCGAAGTAAGGCAGCCAAGAGGACTTGAAAGTTGGGAAGAATTGCAGGATACCGATTTCAGGAGGTAGACTGGAATTGCATGTAAAGCATAGGAAAAGAGGCAGAACGTCCACAATGATGCACTTGGCCAAAAAGGGCGTATGCGTTTTTTCCTGAATATATTCAGGAAAAAACGCTTACGCCCTTTTTGGCCAACCAAGCAAGCTTGCAAAGGAAATCTGCACTACAATGAAACTCACTGCCCCCCGGTCAAAAGGGCCATCTGAAAAAAGTGTATAATCCAGAAAGGCAGGACAGGCCATGGAGAACTGGGAGCCTTGTTATGCTGATGTGTGGGATATAAATTGCAAACAGCCACTCTGGAGAAGTGTATGGTGTTTCCTGAAACATCTAAAAAACAAAGCAACAGAGCCTAGGGCACTTCCACTTATGGTCCTATAGCTTAGGGAAATTAAAATCAAAAAGACACAGCCACCCCAAAGTTTGGGAGGCTCTGTTTACAAGAACCTTGTTTACGGTACAAGTTCAATATCACAGAAAGCGAAAAATGCATAAAGAAGTTGTGGTACTTACATACAATGCAATATCACTCAGCAATGAAATCTATGTCATCAGGCCCGTAGCAGCATAATGAGTGGATTCAGGTACGATGATTCTAAGTGAAATAAGTCACACAGAAAAAGAAACATCATAAGATATCACTAATACACGAAATGTAAACTTGGCTACACAGGAACTGAATTACAAAACAGAACAGGGTCTCAAATGTAGAAAACCAATTTATGCTTGCTTAAGGGGAAAGGTGAGTTGGGGTGCTGCATAAAACCAGAGATTGAAATTAGCACAGATACCGTTCCATAAGCCAAATGTGTAATCGACAAGAGCTACTGCTTGCTCAACGACGTGGACTCAACACCCCATATTAAACACCTAAGAATATACCTGACTAGTAAGAATCTTAAAACCTATGGATTTATATGTCTCTGAAAGAGAATCAAGAGTGTGTACAGAGGCATAAACGCAGCACTTATCGGATTGGTGAGGTTCGGTGAGCAAATGCAGACCCTTTGAAGTCATATTGCATGGTACCCATTCCAAGGGTCTCAACTCTCCAGGTTTAAGGGATTCTTCCTTCAGCTAAAACATGCATGTGGAACCTAGAGTATGATCCACTGTGTGATCGGGAAACGTGTTCAAATGTGTCTCAGTTTTCGTCCCCTGGTACTCGTGTGCAACATTCCAGACCCTTTACTAACACGCTCCCCACTTGGAGAGTCAGTGCCTTTAACCTCCTGTTTGGCCCAGTTTGCAATTTCTGCGGAAAATGAACAGGAATAGGGAGAACCAATGGGAGACTAGCTGGAGGTGTCTGGACGGGCAAATTTAACTCTCATATCCCAGCAGGAAGTAGAATTAACCAAAGGCTCAGCGTGCCATACCGGAACCACACTAAGGCCTGAAGCAATCCTGCGGTGTTGCGGCCAGCTCACAAGAAAGCGAGTTGAAGAAAGGGGAAGTGTAATTCACAAACCTGCAGAGTTCTAAATGACAGCTATCGTCCAAAAATATATTGAAGTAAGGCTGCCAAGAGGACTTGAAATCGGGGCAGAATTGCAGGAAACCGATTTCAGGAGGTAGACTGGAATTGCATGTAAAGCATAGGAAAAGAGGCAGAACGTCCACAATGATGCACTTGGCCAAAAAGGGCGTATGCGTTTTTTCCTGAATATATTCAGGAAAAAACGCATACGCACTTTTTGGCCAACCAAGCAAGCTTGCAAAGGAAATCTGCACTACAATGAAGTCTCACTGCCCCCCAGTCAAAAGGGCCATCTGAAAAAAGTGTAAAATCCAGAAAGGCAGGACAGGCCATGGAGAACTGGGAGCCTTGTTATGCTGATGGGCGGAATGTAAGTTGCAAACAGCCACTCTGCAGAAGTGTATGGTGTTTCCTGGAACATCTAAAAAACAAGGAAACAGAGCCTAGGGCACTTCCACTTATGGTCCTATAGCTTAGGGAAATTAAAATAAAAAACACACAGCCACCCCAAATTTGGGACGGCTCTGTTTACAAGAACCTCATTTACGGTACAAGTTCAAAATCGCAGAAAGCGAAAATTGGATGAAGAAGTTGTGGTACTTACGTACAACGCAATATCACTCAGCAATGAAATCTGTGTCATCAGGCCCGTAGCAGCATAATGAGTGGATGCAGGTACGATGATTCTAAGTGAAATAAGTCACAGAGAAAATTAAAAATCATAAGATATCACTAATACACGGAATATAAACTTGGCTACACAGGAACTGAATTGCAAAACAGAACAGGGACTCAAATGTAGAAAACCAACTTATGCTTGCTTAAGGGGAAAGGTGAGTTGGGGTGCTGCATGAAACCATAGATTGAAATTGGCACAGATACGGTTCCATAAGCCAAATATGTAATAGACAAGAGCTACTCCTTGCTCAACGAAGTGGACTCAAGACGCCATATTAAACTCCTAAGAACATACCTGACTAGTAAGAATCTTAAAACCTATGGATTTATATGTCTCTGAAAGAGAATCAAGCGTGTGTACAGCGGCATAAACGCAGCAGTGATAGGATTGGTGAGGTTCGGTGAGCAAATGCAGACCCTTTGAAGTCATATTGCATGGTACCCATTCCATGGGTCTCAACTCTCCAGGTTTAAGGGATTCTTCCTTCAGCTAAAACATGCATGTGGAACCCAGAGTATGATCCACTGTGTGATCGGGAAACGTGTTCAAATGTGTCTCAGTATTCGTCCCCTGGTACTCGGGTGCAACATTCCAGATGCTTTACTAACACTCTCCCTACTTGGAGAGTCAGGGCTTTTAACCTCCTGTCTGGTCCAGTTTGCAATTTCTGCGGAAAATGAACAGGAATAGGGAAAACCAATGAGAGACTAGCTGGAGGTGTCTGGACGGACAAATTTAACTCTCATTTCCCACCAGGAAGAGGAATTAACCAAAGGCTCAGTGAGCCATGCCGAAATCACACTAGGGCCTGAAGCAATCTTGCGGTGTTGCGGCCAGCTCACAAGAAAGCGAGTTGAAGAAAGGAGCTCAGGGGCACTGTAATTCACAAAACTGCAGAGTTATAAATGACAGCTATTGTCCAAAATTATACTGAAGTAAGGCTGTGAAGAAAACTTGAATGCGGGGCAGAATTGCTGGAAACTGATTTCAGAAGTTACACGGGAGTCACTCTTGAAACATAGGAAAAGAGACAGAACTTGGAAAATAATGCACTTGGCAAAAAAGGGCATATGTGTTTTATCCAGAGCTCTCATAACCGAGGGGAGGAGATTCCCAGCAGGCTCCAACTGCCACCTGAGGGCTCACGTTGCCAAGGCAACGTGAGCAAGCCAGGCAGGAGTTACCTCACAGCAGAGGTCCCACCTCACATAAGGGTGAGAATCCCAGCCAACATCAGACTCTCACCAGAGGGCCCACATCACCAAGGGGATGGGAACCAGGCAGGAGTGTCTTCACACCAGTGGGGCCACATCATTGAAAGGTGAGGTACTCAGCACATGTGTCCTCAAACCAGAGGACCCACATCACCAAGTGCCTCGGAGTGAGGCAGGCAGGAGTAGCCTCACAACACTGGGCCCATAGAATAAAAAAGTGAGGAATCCAGCAGTTGGAACCTCCCAGCAGGCGGCCCAGAACACCGAGGCTATGGGATCCAGGTCACAGTGAACTCACAGAAGAGGGCCCATGTCATGAAACTGAGCAACCCAGCCATTGGGACCTCAGAGCACGAGGCTCACATCCCCATGGGGATATAAATCTGGTAGGAGTGTCCTCGCACCACTGAGAACGTATCAGAAAATTTTGGGAGACCAGCAGTTAGGGTCTGACGCCAGAGGACCCTCATCACCAAGGGAAGGAGGCTCCCAGCAGGCTCCAACTGCCACCAGAGGGCTGACGTCGCCAAGGCGATGTGTGCCAACCAGGCACGAATGACCTCACAGCAGAGGGCCCACCTCAGAGAAGTGTGACGAACCCAGTCAGGATCAGACTCGCACCAGAGGGCCCACATCACCAAATGGATTGGAACCAGGCAGGAGTGTCCTCACATGAGTAGGGCCACATCATCTAAAGGTGAGGAACCCAGAACATGTGGCTTCAAACCATAGGACACCCATCACCAAGGGGCTGGGAGTGAGGCAGGCAGGAGGAGCCTCACAACAGAGGGCCCAAAAATAAGAAAGGTGAGGAATCCAGCAGTTGGAACCTCCCAGCAGGCGGCCCAGAGCACAGAGGCTAGGGGATCCAGGCCAGAGTGAACTAACACCAGACAGCCCACATCATGAAACTGTGAGCAACCCAGACATTGGGACCTCAGAGCAGAAGGCCCACATCCCCATGGTGATGGGAACATGACAGGAGTGTCCTGGCATCACTGGGCTTACATCAGAAAACGTGGGGTGCTCAGAAGTTAGGGCCTGACGCTAGACTGCACTCATCACCGAGGGGACGAGGCTCCCAGCAGGCTCCAGCTGCCACCAGAGGGCCAACGTCACCAAGGCGATGTGTGCCAGCCCGGCAGGAGTGACCTCACAGCAGAGGGCCCACCTCACAGAAGGGTGAGGAACACAGCCAGGATCAGACTCTCACCAGAGGGCCCACATCACCAAGGGGATGGGAACCAGGCAGGAGTGTCCCCACACCAGTGGGACAACATCATCGAAAGGTGAGGATCCCAGCACATGTAGCCTCAAACCAGAGGAACCACATCACTAAGGGGTTCGGAATGAGGCTGACAGGACCGGCCTCACAACACAGGGTCCATAGAATATAAAAGTTGAGGAATCCAGCAGTTGGAACCTCCCAGCAAGCGGCCCAGAGCACCGAAGCTATGAGATCCAGGCCGCAGTGAACTCACAGCAGAGGGCCCACATCATGGACCTGTGAGCAGCCCAGCCGTTGGGACCACAGAACAGAAGGCCCACATCCCCATTGGGATGGGAACCTGGCAGCAGTGGCCTCGCACCACTTAGCACATATCAGAAAATGTTAGGAGCCCAGCAGTTAGGGCCTGACGCCAGGGGGCCCTCATAACTGAGGGGAGGAGACTCCCAACAGGTTCCAACTGCCAACAGAGGGCCCATGTCTACAAGGTGGCATGCGCCAGCCAGGTAGTAGTGACCTCACAGCAGAGGGCCTATTTCACAGAAGGGTGAGGAACCGAGGCAGGATGAGACTCTCGCCAGAGGACCCACAACACCAAGGGGATGGGAACCAGTCAGGGCTGTCCTCCCACCAGTGGGGCCACATCATCGAAAGGTGAGGAACCCAGCACATGCGGCCTCATATCAGAGGACATACATCACAAAGGGGATGGGAGTGAGGCAGGTAGGAGTAGCCTAAAAACAGAGGACCCAAAGAATAAAAAAGGTGAGGAATCCAGCATTTGGAACCTCCCAGCAGGCGGCCGAGAGCACAGAAGCTATGGGATGCAGGCAGCAGTGAACTAACAGCAGAGAGCCCACGTCATGAAACTGTGAGCAACCCAGGCGTTGGGACCTCAGAGCAGAAGGCCCACATCCCCATGGGGATGGGAACCTGACAGGAGTGTCCTGGCATCACTGGGCTCACATCAGAAAACGTGGGGAGCCCAGCAGTTAGGGCCTGATGCTAGAGGACCGTCATCACCGAGGGGAGGAGGCTCCCAGCAGGTTCCATGTGCCAACAGAGGGCCCACGTCGCCAAGGTGATGTGTGCAAGTCAGGCAGGATTGACCTCACAGCAGAGGGCCTACCTCACAGAAGAGTGAGGAACCCAGCCAGGATAAGACTGTCACCAGAAGGCCCACATCACCAAGGGGATGGGAACCAGGCAGGAGTGTCCTCACACCAGTGGAGCCACATCATTGAAAGTTGCGGAACCCAGCACATGTGGCCTCAAACCAGAGGACCCACATCTCGAAGGGGTTGTGAGTGAGGCAGGCAGGAGGAGCATCGCAACACAGGACCCATAGAATACAAAAGTTGAGGAATCGAGCAGTTGGAACCTCCCAGCAGGCGGCCCAGAGCACAGAGTCTATGGCATCCAGGCCAGAGTGAACTAACAGCAGAGAGCCCACATCATGAAACTGTGAACAACCCAGCCGTTGGGACTTCAGAGCAGAAGACCCACACCTCAATGGGGATGTGAACCTGGTTGGAGTGTCTTCGAACCACTGGGCGCACATCACAAAATGTGGGGAGCCCAGCCGTTAGGGCCTGACGCCAGAGGGCCCTCATCACCGAGGGGAGGAGGCTCCCAGCAGGCTCCAAGTGCCACAAGAGGGCTCATGTCCACAAGGCGAGCTGAGAGCAAGCCAGGCAGGAGTGACCTCACAGCAGACGGCCCACCTCACAGAAGGGTGAGGAACCCAGCCAGGATCAGACTCTCAACAGAGGGCCCACATCACCAAGGGGATGTGAACCAGGCAGGAGTCTCCTAAGACCATTGGTCCCACATCATTGAAAGGTGAGGAACCCAGCACATGTGGCCTCAAACCAGATGACACACATCACGAAGGGGCTGGGAGTGAGGCAGACAGGAGGATCCTCACAACAGAGGACCTAAAAAATTAAAAAAGTGAGGAATCCAGCAGTTGGAACCTCCCAGCAGGCGGCCAAGAGCACAGAGGCTATGGGATCCAGGCCACAGTGAACTAACACCAGAGAGCCCACATCATGAAATTGTGATCAACCCAGCCGTTGGAACCTCAGAGCAGAAGGCCCACATCCCCATGGAGATGGGAACCTAAGAGGAGTGCCCGAGCATCACTGGGCTCACTAAGAAAAGTTGGGGAGCCCAGCAGTTAGGGCCTGACGTCAGAGGGCCCTCATCACCGAGGGGAGGAGGCTCCCAGCAGGGTCCAAGTGCCACCAGAGGGCTCATGTCAACAAGGCGAGGTGAGCAAGCCAGGCAGGAGTGACCTCACAGCAGACGGCCCACCTCACAGATGGGTGAGGAACCCAGCCAGGATCAGACTCTCAACAGAGGGCCCACATCACCAAGGGGATGTGAACCAGGCAGGAGTCTCCTAAGACCATTGGTCCCACATCATCGAAAGGTGAGGAACCCAGCACATGTGGCCTCAAACCAGACGACACACAACACGAAGGGGCTGGGAGTGAGGCAGGCAGGAGGATCCTCACAACAGAGGGCCCAAAAAATTAAAAAAGTGAGGAATCCAGCAGTTGGAACCTCCCAACAGGCAGCCAAGAGCACAGAGGCTATGGGATCCAGGCCACAGTGAACTAACACCAGAGAGCCCACATCATGAAAATGTGAACAACCCAGCCGTTGGGACCTCAGAGCAGAAGGCCCACATCCCCATGGAGATGGGATCCTAAGAGGAGTGCCCAAGCATCACTGGGCTCACTAAGAAAAGTTGGTGAGCCCAGCAGTTAGGGCTTGACGCAAGAGGGCCCTCATCACCGGGGGGAGGAGATTCCCAGCACGCTCCTACTGCCACCACACGGCTGACTTCACCAAGGCAATGTGTGCCAGCCATGCAGGAGTGACCTATCAGCAGAGGGTCTCCCTCACAGAAAGGTGAGGAACACAGCCAGGAACAGACTCTCACCAGGGGGTCCACATAACCACGTGGATGAGAACCAGGCAGGAGTGTCCTCACACTAGTGGGGCCACATCATCGAAAGGTGAGGAACCCAGCAAAGGTGGCCACAAACCAGAGGACCCACATCACCAAGGGGTTGAGAGTGAGGTAGGTGTCTGGACGGGCATATTTAACACTCATTTCCCACCAGGAAGAGGAATTAACCAAAGGCTCAGCGTGCCCTGCCAGAAGCAGATTAGGGCCTGAAGCAGTCTTGCGGGTTTGCGGCCAGCTCACAAGAAAGCGAGTTGAAGAAAGGAGCTCAGGGGCCCTGTAATTCACAAACCTGCAGAGTTATAAATGACAGATAACGTCCAAAAATATTTTGAAGTAAGGCTGCCAAGAGGACTTGAAAGCGGGGCAGAATTGCAGGAAACCGATTTCAGGAGGTAGACTGGATTTGCATTTAAAGCACAGGAAATGAGGCAGAACATCGACAATGATGCACTTGGCAAAAAAGGGCATATGAGTTTGTTCCTGAATATATTCAGGAAAAAGCACATACACACTTTTTGGCAAACCAAGCAAGCTTGCAATGGAAATCCGAACTACTATGAAGTGTCACTTCCCCCCGGTCTAAAGGGCCATCTGAAAAAAGTGTAAAATCCAGAAAGGCAGGACAGGCCATGGGGAAAAAGGAGCCTTGTTATGCTGATGGGCGGGATGTAAATTGCCAACAGCCACTCTGGAGAAGTGTATGGTGTTTCCTGATACATCTGAAAAACAAAGCAACAGAGTCTAGGGCATTTCCACTTATGGTCCTATAGCTTAGGGAAATTAAAATCAAAAAGACACAGCCACCCCAAAATTTGGGACGGCTCTGTTTACAAGAACCTCGTTTACGGTACAAGTTCAATATCACAGAGAGCAAAAACTGGATAAAGAAGTTGTGGTACTTATGCACAATGCAATATCACTCAGCAATGAAATCTGTGTCACCAGGCCGGTACCCGCATAATGAGTGGATTGAGGCACGATGATTCTAAGTGAAATAAGTCACACAGAAAAAGAAACATCATAAGGTATCACTAATGCACGGAATGTAAACTTGGCTACACATGAATTGAATTACAAAACAGAACAGGGTCTCAAGTTTAGAAAACCAACTTATGCTTGCTTAAGGGGAAAGGTGAGTTGGGGTGCTGCATAAAACCAGAGTTTGAAATTAGCACAGATACCGTTCCATAAGCCAAATATGTAATAGACAAGACCTACCCCTTGTTCATCGAAATGGACTCAACAATGAGGTATCACCTCACACCTGTTAGAATGGGCATCATCTGAAAATCTACAAACAACAAGTGCTGGAAAGGGTGTGGAGAAAAGGAAGCCTCTTCCACTATTGTTGGGAATATAAATTGGTACAGTCACTATGGAGAACAATATGGAGTTTCTTAAGAAACTAATAATAGAATTACCATATGATACAGCAATCCCAGTACTGGACATATACCCAGACAAAACCATAAATCAAAAAGAGACATTCACCGTAATGTTCATTGCATCACTATTTACAATATCGAGGTAATGGAAGCAACCTAAATGCCCACAGACAGACGAATGCATAAAGATGTGGTACATATATAAAATGGAATATTACTAAGCCATGAAAGGAATGAAATTGGGTCATTTGTAGAGACGTCGATGGATCTAGAGACTGTCATACAGAGTGAAGTAAGTCAGAAAGAGAAAAACAAATCTTGTATATTCATGCATATATGTGGAACCTAGAAAAACTGTACAGATTAACCGTTTTGCAAGGTATAACTAGAGCAACAGATGTAGACAACAATCGTATGGACAACAAGGGGGGAAAGCTCTTGGGGGCGTGGTGGTGGGAGGAGTTGAGAGATTGGGATTGGCATGTAAACATTTATATGTATAAAATAGATAACCAATAAGAACCTGCTGTATAAAAATATAAAATAAAATTCAAAATTAAAAAGAAATAAAATTTAAAAAATAAAACAGAAAAAACAATTATTCCCTTCACATACATGTATTTATATGAATAAATTATTTCCATGCTTATATCTGTAAATACAAAAAAGAGGAATAAAATCTACCTTGAACCAAAAACGAAAAAGAGAAAAAAAAAAAACAGAACCCACCAGTTACTCAGAGGAAAACCGTATCAGGGCACTTGCTCCAGTTGTAAACAATTCTGAAGTTGGTCAGTGGTGGGGAATCGTCTCCCGTTCAGCCAGCAGCCCCCACACAACAAGCGTCCTCATTGCAAAGCTGGGGCACCGTGCCGAGGCATCTGTGAGTAAACGTGAGCTGAGCCCCAGGCCAGTTGCTGCTGAACTGTTCCCACCCTTCCCAGGTAAAACACCTGAATATATACAAGGACTTGAAAGCCTAGAGGAAGGGCCATGGAGCCACACGAGTGACAGCATGCCAGCTGACTTGGTGCCTGCAGGCCAGCCAGGATGGTCCTGGCCCTGGGTGCTCTTCTGGAAGATTTCCATTTCCCTGCCTGAGATACCCGTCCTGTCCCTGCCCCCACTGCTTTTTTCCTTCCTCACCTCTGCCCAGGGAGCAATTCCAGCAGCAGGTATGGGTGACACATCCTCTTCTTTAGCAGGTGGCAGCCTGGCAACTGCTGCAGAAAGTCCAGCAGAGCCCCACTCACACTGGGCCACCCACAAAGCCGTGGCCTCTCACTCCCTCTCACCAGCCCAGCCCCGAGACTGCTGACAGGGCAGAGAAAATGGTGTTAGACACAGCTGCAGGGGCTCTTGCTGCCTGGAGTGGTATTTATATTGATCTCAACCCAGGCACACCTGGGGAGGGCTGGCCGGCATGGTAAGGCTGCCCAGGTCAGCCAATCATCACCCCTCAGGGGCTCACAGTTGCAGAAAATGGAACTTGCTGAACCGGCCAGGTCCAAGGAACAGGTGTGGGCTCCTGAGAGTCAGGATAGACAAGGGGCTGCAGCTTTGGCTTGTTTTCTAATCATTTTATCTGGCCCATGAGTGGGAGACAACTTCAAGAAAACCCTCTCCTAATGAGAGGAACCCAGGAGTCAGGGAGAGGAGGGGTGGGTGGTGGTTGGAGACAGAGGCCTGGTGCCCCGGGTGCAGTGGAAGTCTCTGGAAGACCAGGTGGAGGGAGGCCACACAGAGTGATGCCCAGGGTCACAGACCTGTCGGAGCTGCTGTTTGTTAGTTCAAGTCCTGCTCTGAGGTGCTCTGTGTCAGCTCTGAGCGACAGGTGAGCTGGGGGTGCTCTTCAATGAGGGCTATGTGCACGGTTCCTGTGTGCCCAGCCCTGCCACGGTACCTGCAAGGGTAGCTCTGTATCCTGGGAGGGGCCTGACCACGAGAGCCCCGTGGGCTGGGTTGGGGGTGGGGTACCTGCCCAGGAGAGCTCCATATCCTGGGATTGGCCTGACCACGAGAGCCCCATGGGCTGCTGGGGACCTGGTAAAGGATGTCAGGACAGTCAGTGAAGCCACCGAGGATATACCTCCAGTTGCTCCTAATTCCTACACCCTGCTGGTCATTCTACCAACCACCAGGACATGGTATTCTGTATTAGTCTTCAATGATGCCTTCTTTTGTATTCCATTAGTCCCAGAGTCACAAGAAATTTTGGCTTGTGAGTGGCAGGACTCAACATACAACTAAAACAATACTTCCGGGCCGTCTTGCCCCAAGGGTTCAAAAATTCCCACACCATCTTTGGGGAAAGCTTAGCTAAAGACCGAAAAGTTCTACCTCTGGAAAAGGAAACCCTCCTTCAATATGCAGACGACATTCTGATCGCCAGCCCTACTAAGGAAGCCTCTGAACTACCAAGCCAATAAAGGATAGAAGTTGTCCAAGAAAAAGCTCAAATATCACAGACTGCGGTGACCTGCCTGGGCTTCATTCTCACACAAGGTCAGAGAAGCCCATCCCAGGAAAGGGAAGAAACCATTTGCAGCCTTACCCCTTTCTAAAACGAGAAGACAGCTTAGGGGTTCCTGGGGAGGCCAGGGTTTGCTGCTTCTGGATCCCTAACTACAGTCTACTAGCTGGGCCTCTATATGAAACACTGAAAGGAAAAGATGATGATCCTTTTGAACAGAATCCAGAAGTGGCCTTTCAAGAATGGAAAGAGCAGTCAATTCAGACCCTTGCCCTGGAACTCCCTAATTGAGCTAAACGCTTTGACCTTTCCATTCCCGGTGAAAGGTGAATCGCCATTGGAGAATTACTGCAAAAACTGGGACCACTTGAAATGGAACAACGCAAGAATGCCATCCAGGTAGGATAAACTACAGTCACCAAGGGGCTTGGCCCACTGCCACATCTGGCCAAGATACTGGCGGTATCTAAAACCCTGGAAATCAGCAGCCCAAAAGGCCACCTCCCTCCTAAGGGAAAAGGACCCCACGTGGTGATCCTAATCACCAACCATGCCCTGAAGTTGCAGGGTTCGCTCCGTGGGCACACCGACCTCGAGTGAGGAGGCCCTCCAACTCCAACATCCAGAGAGATAACCGGGGGCAGCAGGGCACCATGACGACTCGTGTGAACATCACTTGACCTGGAGTTTCTCTCATAAAACAACAATAGTGTGTCCTGAAGGAGTAGACTACTGCTTGCAGGACTTACTGCACCCGGAGGGGAGCTAATAATCTTGGCGGGGGAACCGTATATCACACTGTCACCATAGAAAAGCCTACAGACACCGTGATGATGGTGGCCAATAAGACCAGCTGGACTCCTGTTTACTTCAAAAGGCTGTTGACTCAGTGGCCATCATGGTCCTTGATCACCACTGACCCTGGACTGTCTGGGAGTTGAGCGGGCAGGGCTCTGACACCTGGTGCTGTTTTTACGTTAATTCAGGGCCTAACTGAAGAAAGAGCAGACTACTGGTCAGAACATCTAGGCTGGCAGAAACGGTCAGCCTAAGGTGGCCGAACAAATGTGGGGCGGGGTGAAACCAGCCCCCACAGCGTCTCTGCACATCTCTTTCCTGGACCCTTAAAGGTCATTAGAATCTATAACACTTCCAATGCTGGTGCTCAGGCGGACGAGCAGGGAGGCAGGGGTCCTGGGGCCAATCAACGTCACCTGGAGGCTGCTGGGGAGAAGTTCTGACCCTCGTCCCCTGGTATGAGGGCTCCCAACTCAGCACTCAGCAGTTACAGAAGAAGGGTCTGCACCCTCAGCACTCCAAGAATGAGGAACGGGACAAAAGGCAGAGGAGGGGTTTGTCCCCAGCAAAGCCCATGAAAAATCCCTGGGAGATAAAAATAGAATCTGGGCAATAAAGTCAAGTCTGACCTTTTTTATCCTTTGTGCTTTGTCTAATGTCACGTGCTCCTAGGGTCCCGCATGCAGAGGTTCCACACCCGGCACTTCAGACCAGATTTCCTAGTGCAGAATGGCTGGGTCGACACCTCAGCTCCTGGGGCCCAGTGCAGACTCCGAGATATAGAGCCTGAGCTGCAGCCAACCCGGCCCTCAAGAGCTCCGCCCCCTCCCTCCCACTGACTCTGACAGGATCTCTACACAGCAGCCCAGCCCACAGCCCACGGGGTAGTGCATGCTCTCACCTCTCCATTCTCTGATCAAAATATAAAGTTTCCTTTGCTTGTGAACCAAACTCAGTCTCGATCTGTTGGCCCCAATGACACTGGGCAGGGGGACACTTGTTGGGGTCCACTCTGGAGGATCAGTAACAGAAATTGAGACTATTGTAACTTCAATGAACAGATGTGTGAGCCAAACTCTAGTTAACATAGAACAGTTTATAAGGCTCGGGTAAAATAAGATGTTTCTAACACTTCCATTTGATATTTCCATCACTTTATTATAAGCAAGTTCAGTGAAAAGGGTTGTCTTATTTGTCAGGTCAATATTAGAGAAATGAAGTGATTTCTTTCCAAGCATGTACAGCTAATAATCTTGGTTAAAGCTTCAATCTTGTTTTAAATGCTTTTCCATTGAAAATGATACCTCTCTTTCAGCTCCCCCATTTCTGAGAAGTATAAAATCTTATAATTTATTATTACCAAAGGGGAAAGGTGGGAGGAGGGATAAATTAACAGTTTGGAATTAACACATACACACTGCTATGTATAAAATAGATCATCAACAAGGAACTACTGTATAGCACAGGGAACTACACTCAATATTTTGCAATAAGCTATAAGGGGAAATAATCGGAAAAAGAATAGATATTTTTATTGACATCATCTATCAATGACAGTTAAAGTGTAACCTAAGGGAAGCCGGTGGTGAGTGCTTCTGACCCTGAAGACTTCAATCATCTAAAGTTTGGACTCTGCCTACTTCCCAAGGCCCTTAATGAACATATGTGTAGCTGTAGCTTAAAAAATTCCCCAGTTTGGGTTTCGGGGAGACACTGATTTTGAAAAAGCCCTGGTGTTCTCCTTACATGAATGGGACTCTTCCTACTGCTAAAACATGTCTGTCACACCCAGAGGATGGTATACTGTCTGATCGGGAAGAGTTTGGAAAAGGCATCTCATCTCCTCATCTCCTGGTGCTCGGGTTCACCCCTCCAGCGTCTTTACTAACAGTCTCCCCACTTGGAGATGTCAGCACTGTCAACATCCTGTTGCGTACAGTTTGGAATTTGTCCAGAGGATGAAGCGGAAGGATGAGGAACAATGAGAGACAAGTCCTAGGTGTTCAGACAGGCACATGTCACTCTAATTTCCAATCAGGAAGACGAATTGACCAAAGGCTAGGGTTGCCCATGGAAACAGTATAGGGCTTGAGGAAATCCCACTGCTTTGTGGCCAGTTCCCATAAACACAAGTTGAACAATGGAACTCAGGGGCAGTAAAATTCACGAAACTGCAGAGTTGAAAATATCTGTCACTGAAAAATGTCTTGAGGAAAGTCAGAGAAAAGGATTGGTAAGCAAGGGAGAATGGCAGGAAAGGGATTTGAGGAGGTAGAAAGGACTCGCCATTAAGCACAAGAAAAGGGGCTGAACATTGCCAACATTGCAGTTGGCCAAAAAGGCTGTATGCGTTTTTTTCTGTATATATTCAAGAAAAGGGCATACACTTTTTTAGCCAACCAAACAGGTGGGCACTGGAAATCAATACTACAAAAGATATCACTTTGCATCAGTCAGAAGAGCCATCCTCATAAAGTGTAAACACCAGAAATGCAGGACAGGGCAAGGAGAAGAGGGAGCCCTGTGAGGCTTATCGTGGAAATGTATATTGCCAACGGCCATTCTGGAGAAGTGTATTGTGTTTACTAAAGCATCTAAAAAATGAGCTACAGAGCATAGGGCACTTGCACTCATGGGCGTATATCTTGGGAAAAACAAAAATCGAGAGGACACAGGCACCCCAATGTTTACTGCCTCTCTGTTTAAAAGATCCTCGACTAGGATATAACTTAAATGTCTCTGGAGGGAAAAAATGGATAGAGATGTGGTACTTATGTAGAGTGGACTATTACTCAGCCTGGAAATCAATGAAATATGGCCAGTTGTAACAACTCCGGAGGAGTTACGTATGATCATTCTAAGTGACATAATTCAAAAAGAAAAAGACACATATCATAAGATATCACTTAAAGGTGGAATCCAAAATGGCTACACATGAAATAAATTACAAAACAAAAACATAGTCAAATATGTAGAAAACACGCGTAAGGCTGCTAAACGGGAAAGGTGGGGAGGGGTGAGGCATCATCCAGGAGGTTGAAATTAGCAAAGATACCATTCCAAATACCAAACTGATAATCAACAAGGCCTACACGGTAGCTAAAAGAACTGCACTCAGCACACTCAAGTCACCGGAAAAGAATATCTATGACTGGTAAGAATCTGAAAAAGGATTTATTGATGTCTCTCTGTACGTGAATCAAGTGGATGTACAGCAGCAAGAAACAGAGCTTTGAAAATCAGCTGTAACCAATATAGTAATAAATTGAAAAAAATAAACAACAGAGAGACAGAGAAAACCTCTTACAACTTTTCCTCAGGGACGGTGATGCAACATGGATTGAACACATCTAGACCCACAGCAGGATGAGACATAAGGCTGGAAACTGTTCGCGCTAAGAGAAATGTGAGGTTGGGTGAGGAAATGCACACCCTTTAAAGTAATACTACCTGGTACCCATTCAATGGGTCCCAAATCTACAGGTTCAAGGAATCTTCCTACAGCTAAAACATGCATGGAAAACCCAGAGGACTGTACACCATGTGATCGGGAGATGTGTCTAAAATGCACCTCATTTATCTTCTCCTGGTGCTCCTGTTCATCATTCCAGCCACGTTACTTAGAATCTCCCCACTTAGAGAATCAGCACATTTAAACTTCTGTTTCACACATTTTGCAAATTGTGAGGAGGATGAACGGGAAGAGGGGGAACCAATGAGAGAATAGTTGTAGGGGTTTGGACGGGCACATGTCACTCTAATTTCCCATTAAGAATAAGAATTAAAAAAAGGCTCAGCCCGCCTCGCCGGAGCCAAAATAGGGCCTGAAGCAATCCTGCGGCGTTGAGGCCAGCTCACAAAAGAGCAACTTAAAAAATGGAGCTCAGGGTCACTGCAATTCACAAACCTGCAGAGTTATAAATGAAAACTAACGTCCAAAAATATGTCGAGGTAAGGCAAAGAAGAGGATCTGAATGCAAGACAGAATTGCAAGAAACAGATTTCAAGAGATAGATTGGACTCGTCTTTAAAGCACATGACAAGAGGCAGAATTTCGACAATGATGCAGTTGGCCCCAAAGGGAGTATGCGTTTTTTCCTGAATATATCCAGGAAAAAACGCATACGCCCTTTTTGGCCAAACACGCAAGCTTGCAAAGGAAATCTGCACTACAATGAAGTCTCACTGCCCCCCGGTCAAAAGGGCCATCTGAAAAAAGTGTAAAATCCAGAAAGGCAGGACAGGCCATGGAGAACTGGGAGCTTTGTTCTGCTGATGGGCGGGATGTAAATTGCCAACAGCCACTCTGGAGAAGTGTATGGTGTTTCCTGAAACATCTAAAAAACAAAGCAACAGAGCCTAGGGCACTTCCACTTATGATCCTATAGCTTAGGGAAATTAAAATTAAAAAGACACAGCCACCCCAAAGTTTGGGACGGCTCTGTTTACAAGAACCTCGTTTACGGTACAAGTTCAATATCGCAGAAAGCGAGAAATGGATAAAGAAGATGTGGTACTTACGTACAATGCAATATCACTCAGCAATGAAATCTATGTCATCAGGCCAGTAGCAGAATAATTAGTGGATTCAGGTACGATGATTCTAAGTGAAATAAGTCACACAGAAAAAGAAACATCATAAGATATCACTAATACACGGAATGTAAACTTGGCTATACAGGAACTGAATTACAAAACAGAATAGGGTCTCAAATGTAGAAAACCAACTTATGCTTGCTTAAGGGAAATGGTGAGTTGTGGTGCTGCATAAAGCCAGAGATTGAAATTAGCACAGATACCATTCCATAAGCCAAATATGTAATAGACAAGAGCTACTCCTTGCTCAACGAAGTGGACTCAACACCCCATATTAAACGCCTAAGAATATACCTGACTAGTAAGAATCTTAAAACCTATGTATTTATATGTCTCCGAAAGAGAATCAAGCGTGTGTACAGAGGCATAAACGCAGCAGTGATTGGATTGGTGAGGATCGGTGAGCAAATGCAGACCCTTTGAAGTCATATTGCATGGTACCCATTCCATGGGTCTCAACTCTCCAGGTTTAAGGGATTCTTCCTTCAGCTAAAACATGCATGTGGAACCCAGAGTATGATCCAACGTGTGATCGGGAAACGTGTTCAAATGTGTCTCAGTTTTCGTGCCCTGGTACTCGGGTGCAACATTCCAGACGCTTTACTAACACTCTCCCCACTTGGAGAGTCAGTGCCTTTAACCTCCTGTTTGGCCCAGTTTGCAATTTCTGCGGAAAATGAACAGGAATAGGGAGAACCAATGAGAGACTAGCTGGAGGTGTCTGGACGGGCAAATTTAACTCTCATTTCCCACCAGGAAGAGGAATTAACCAAAGGCTCTGCGTGCCATGCCGGAACCACACTAGGGCCTGAAGCAATCCTGCGGTGTTGCGGCCAGCTCACAAGAAAGCGAGTTGAAGAAAGGAGCTCAGGGGCCCTGTAATTCACAAACCTGCAGAGTTATAAATGACAGCTATCGTCCAAAAATATATTGAAGTAAGGCTGCCAAGAGGACTTGAAAGCGGGGCAGAATTGCAGGAAACCGATTTCAGGAGGTAGACTGGAATTGCATGTAAAGAATAGGAAAAGAGGCAGAACGTCCACAATGATGCACTTGGCCAAAAACGGCGTATGCGTTTTTTCCTGAATATATTCAGGAAAAAACGCATACGCCCTTTTTGGCCAACCAAGCAAGCTTGCCAAGGAAATCTGCACTACAATGAAGACTCACTGCCCCCCCGGTCAAAAGGGCGATCTGAAAAATGTGTAAAATCCAGAAAGGCAAGACAGGCCATGGAGAACTGGGAGCCTTCTTATGCTGATGGGCGGGATGTAAATTGCAAACAGCCACTCTGGAGAAGTGTATGGTGATTCCTGAAACAACTAAAAAAAAAAGCAACAGAGCCTAGGGCACTTCCACTTATAGTCCTATAGCTTAGGGAAATTAAAATAAAAAATACACAGCCACCCCAAAGTTTGGGACGGCTCTGTTTACAAGAACCTCGTTTACGATACAAGTTCAATATCACAGAAAGCGAAAAATGGATAAAGAATTTGTGGTACTTACGTATAATGCAGTAACACTCAGCAATGAAATCTATGTCCTCAGGCCCGTAGCAGCATAATGAGTGGATTCAGGTACGATGATTCTAAGTGAAATAAGTCACACAGAAAAAGAAACAGCATAAGATATCACTAATACACGGAATGTAAACTTGGCTACACAGGAACTGAATTACAAAACAGAACAGGGTCTCCAATGTAGAAAACTAACTTATGCTTGCTTACGGGGAAAGGTGAGTTGGGGTGCTGCATAAAACCAGAGATTGAAATTAGCACAGATACCTTTCCATAAGCCAAATATGTAATAGACAAGAGCTACTCCTTGCTCAACGAAGTGGACTCAACACCCCATATTAAACGCCTAAGAATATACCTGACTAGTAAGAATCTTAAAACCTATGCATTTATATGTCTCCGAAAGAGAATCAAGCGTCTGTACAGCAGCATAAACGCAGCAGTGATCGGATTGGTGAGGATCGGTGAGCAAATGCAGACCCTTTGAAGTCATATTGCATGGTACCCATTCCATGGGTCTCAACTCTCCAGGTTTAAGGGATTCTTCCTTCAGCTAAAACATGCATGTGGAACCCAGAGTATGATCCACCGTGTGATCGGGAAACGTGTTCAAATGTGTCGCAGTTTTCGTCCCCTGGTACTCGGGTGCAACATTCCAGACGCTTTACTAACACTCTCCTCACTTGGAGAGTCAGTGCCTTTAACCTCCTGTTTGGCCCAGTTTGCAATTTCTGCGGAAAATGAACAGGAATAGGGAGAACCAATGAGAGACTAGCTGGAGGTGTCTGGACGGGCAAATTTAACTCTCATTTCCCACCAGGAAGAGGAATTAACCAAAGGCTCAGCGAGCCATGCCGAAACCACACTAGGGCCTGAAGCAATCCTGCGGTGTGGCGGCCAGCTCACAAGAAAGCGAGTTGAAGAAAGGAGCTAAGGGGCACTGTAATTCAAAAACCTGCAGAGTTATAAATGACAGCTATCGTCCAAAAATATATTGAAGTAAGGCTGCCAAGAGGACTTGAAAGCGGGGCAGAATTGCAGGAAACCGATTTCAGGAGGTAGACTGGAATTGCATGTAAAGCATAGGAAAAGATGCAGAACGTCCACAATGATGCACTTGGCCAAAAAGTGCGTATGCGTTTTTTCCTGAATATATTCAGAAAAAAATGCATACGCCCTTTTTGGCCAACCAAGCAAGCTTGCAAAGGAAATCTGCACTAAAATGAAGTCTCACTGCCCCCCGGTCAAAAGGGCCATCTGAAAAAAGTGTAAAATCCAGAAAGGCAGTACAGGCGATGGAGAACTGGGAGCCTTCTTATGCTGATGGGCGGATGTAACTTGCAAACAGCTACTCTGGAGAAGTGTATGGTGTTTCCCGAAACATCTAAAAAACAGAGCAACAGAGTCTAGGATAATTCCACTTATGGTCCTATAGCTTAGAGAAATTAAAATCAAAAAGACACAGCAACCCCAAAGTTTGGGACGGCTCTGTTTACAAGAACCTCGTTTACGGTACAAGTTCAATATCACAGAGAGCAAAAACTGGATAAAGAAGTTGTGGTACTTATGCACAATGCAATATCACTCAGCAATGAAATCTGTGTCACCAGGCCGGTACCCGCATAATGAGTGGATTGAGGCACGATGATTCTAAGTGAAATAAGTCACACAGAAAAAGAAACATCATAAGGTATCACTAATGCACGGAATGTAAACTTGGCTACACATGAATTGAATTACAAAACAGAACAGGGTCTCAAGTTTAGAAAACCAACTTATGCTTGCTTAAGGGGAAAGGTGAGTTGGGGTGCTGCATAAAACCAGAGTTTGAAATTAGCACAGATACCGTTCCATAAGCCAAATATGTAATAGACAAGACCTACCCCTTGTTCATCGAAATGGACTCAACAATGAGGTATCACCTCACACCTGTTAGAATGGGCATCATCTGAAAATCTACAAACAACAAGTGCTGGAAAGGGTGTGGAGAAAAGGAAGCCTCTTCCACTATTGTTGGGAATATAAATTGGTACAGTCACTATGGAGAACAATATGGAGTTTCTTAAGAAACTAATAATAGAATTACCATATGATACAGCAATCCCAGTACTGGACATATACCCAGACAAAACCATAAATCAAAAAGAGACATTCACCGTAATGTTCATTGCATCACTATTTACAATATCGAGGTAATGGAAGCAACCTAAATGCCCACAGACAGACGAATGCATAAAGATGTGGTACATATATAAAATGGAATATTACTAAGCCATGAAAGGAATGAAATTGGGTCATTTGTAGAGACGTCGATGGATCTAGAGACTGTCATACAGAGTGAAGTAAGTCAGAAAGAGAAAAACAAATCTTGTATATTCATGCATATATGTGGAACCTAGAAAAACTGTACAGATTAACCGTTTTGCAAGGTATAACTAGAGCAACAGATGTAGACAACAATCGTATGGACAACAAGGGGGGAAAGCTCTTGGGGGCGTGGTGGTGGGAGGAGTTGAGAGATTGGGATTGGCATGTAAACATTTATATGTATAAAATAGATAACCAATAAGAACCTGCTGTATAAAAATATAAAATAAAATTCAAAATTAAAAAGAAATAAAATTTAAAAAATAAAACAGAAAAAACAATTATTCCCTTCACATACATGTATTTATATGAATAAATTATTTCCATGCTTATATCTGTAAATACAAAAAAGAGGAATAAAATCTACCTTGAACCAAAAACGAAAAAGAGAAAAAAAAAAAACAGAACCCACCAGTTACTCAGAGGAAAACCGTATCAGGGCACTTGCTCCAGTTGTAAACAATTCTGAAGTTGGTCAGTGGTGGGGAATCGTCTCCCGTTCAGCCAGCAGCCCCCACACAACAAGCGTCCTCATTGCAAAGCTGGGGCACCATGCCGAGGCATCTGTGAGTAAACGTGAGCTGAGCCCCAGGCCAGTTGCTGCTGAACTGTTCCCACCCTTCCCAGGTAAAACACCTGAATATATACAAGGACTTGAAAGCCTAGAGGAAGGGCCATGGAGCCACACGAGTGACAGCATGCCAGCTGACTTGGTGCCTGCAGGCCAGCCAGGATGGTCCTGGCCCTGGGTGCTCTTCTGGAAGATTTCCATTTCCCTGCCTGAGATACCCGTCCTGTCCCTGCCCCCACTGCTTTTTTCCTTCCTCACCTCTGCCCAGGGAGCAATTCCAGCAGCAGGTATGGGTGACACATCCTCTTCTTTAGCAGGTGGCAGCCTGGCAACTGCTGCAGAAAGTCCAGCAGAGCCCCACTCACACTGGGCCACCCACAAAGCCGTGGCCTCTCACTCCCTCTCACCAGCCCAGCCCCGAGACTGCTGACAGGGCAGAGAAAATGGTGTTAGACACAGCTGCAGGGGCTCTTGCTGCCTGGAGTGGTATTTATATTGATCTCAACCCAGGCACACCTGGGGAGGGCTGGCCGGCATGGTAAGGCTGCCCAGGTCAGCCAATCATCACCCCTCAGGGGCTCACAGTTGCAGAAAATGGAACTTGCTGAACCGGCCAGGTCCAAGGAACAGGTGTGGGCTCCTGAGAGTCAGGATAGACAAGGGGCTGCAGCTTTGGCTTGTTTTCTAATCATTTTATCTGGCCCATGAGTGGGAGACAACTTCAAGAAAACCCTCTCCTAATGAGAGGAACCCAGGAGTCAGGGAGAGGAGGGGTGGGTGGTGGTTGGAGACAGAGGCCTGGTGCCCCGGGTGCAGTGGAAGTCTCTGGAAGACCAGGTGGAGGGAGGCCACACAGAGTGATGCCCAGGGTCACAGACCTGTCGGAGCTGCTGTTTGTTAGTTCAAGTCCTGCTCTGAGGTGCTCTGTGTCAGCTCTGAGCGACAGGTGAGCTGGGGGTGCTCTTCAATGAGGGCTATGTGCACGGTTCCTGTGTGCCCAGCCCTGCCACGGTACCTGCAAGGGTAGCTCTGTATCCTGGGAGGGGCCTGACCACGAGAGCCCCGTGGGCTGGGTTGGGGGTGGGGTCCCTGCCCAGGAGAGCTCCATATCCTGGGATTGGCCTGACCACGAGAGCCCCATGGGCTGCTGGGGACCTGGTAAAGGATGTCAGGACAGTCAGTGAAGCCACCGAGGATATACCTCCAGTTGCTCCTAATTCCTACACCCTGCTGGTCATTCTACCAACCACCAGGACATGGTATTCTGTATTAGTCTTCAATGATGCCTTCTTTTGTATTCCATTAGTCCCAGAGTCACAAGAAATTTTGACTTGTGAGTGGCAGGACTCAACATACAACTAAAACAATACTTCCGGGCCGTCTTGCCCCAAGGGTTCAAAAATTCCCACACCATCTTTGGGGAAAGCTTAGCTAAAGACCGAAAAGTTCTACCTCTGGAAAAGGAAACCCTCCTTCAATATGCAGACGACATTCTGATCGCCAGCCCTACTAAGGAAGCCTCTGAACTACCAAGCCAATAAAGGATAGAAGTTGTCCAAGAAAAAGCTCAAATATCACAGACTGCGGTGACCTGCCTGGGCTTCATTCTCACACAAGGTCAGAGAAGCCCATCCCAGGAAAGGGAAGAAACCATTTGCAGCCTTACCCCTTTCTAAAACGAGAAGACAGCTTAGGGGTTCCTGGGGAGGCCAGGGTTTGCTGCTTCTGGATCCCTAACTACAGTCTACTAGCTGGGCCTCTATATGAAACACTGAAAGGAAAAGATGACGATCCTTTTGAACAGAATCCAGAAGTGGCCTTTCAAGAATGGAAAGAGCAGTCAATTCAGACCCTTGCCCTGGAACTCCCTAATTGAGCTAAACGCTTTGACCTTTCCATTCCCGGTGAAAGGTGAATCGCCATTGGAGAATTACTGCAAAAACTGGGACCACTTGAAATGGAACAACGCAAGAATGCCATCCAGGTAGGATAAACTACAGTCACCAAGGGGCTTGGCCCACTGCCACATCTGGCCAAGATACTGGCGGTATCTAAAACCCTGGAAATCAGCAGCCCAAAAGGCCACCTCCCTCCTAAGGGAAAAGGACCCCACGTGGTGATCCTAATCACCAACCATGCCCTGAAGTTGCAGGGTTCGCTCCGTGGGCACACCGACCTCGAGTGAGGAGGCCCTCCAACTCCAACATCCAGAGAGATAACCGGGGGCAGCAGGGCACCATGACGACTCGTGTGAACATCACTTGACCTGGAGTTTCTCTCATAAAACAACAATAGTGTGTCCTGAAGGAGTAGACTACTGCTTGCAGGACTTACTGCACCCGGAGGGGAGCTAATAATCTTGGCGGGGGAACCGTATATCACACTGTCACCATAGAAAAGCCTACAGACACCGTGATGATGGTGGCCAATAAGACCAGCTGGACTCCTGTTTACTTCAAAAGGCTGTTGACTCAGTGGCCATCATGGTCCTTGATCACCACTGACCCTGGACTGTCTGGGAGTTGAGCGGGCAGGGCTCTGACACCTGGTGCTGTTTTTACATTAATTCAGGGCCTAACTGAAGAAAGAGCAGACTACTGGTCAGAACATCTAGGCTGGCAGAAACGGTCAGCCTAAGGTGGCCGAACAAATGTGGGGCGGGGTGAAACCAGCCCCCACAGCGTCTCTGCACATCTCTTTCCTGGACCCTTAAAGGTCATTAGAATCTATAACACTTCCAATGCTGGTGCTCAGGCGGACGAGCAGGGAGGCAGGGGTCCTGGGGCCAATCAACGTCACCTGGAGGCTGCTGGGGAGAAGTTCTGACCCTCGTCCCCTGGTATGAGGGCTCCCAACTCAGCACTCAGCAGTTACAGAAGAAGGGTCTGCACCCTCAGCACTCCAAGAATGAGGAACGGGACAAAAGGCAGAGGAGGGGTTTGTCCCCAGCAAAGCCCATGAAAAATCCCTGGGAGATAAAAATAGAATCTGGGCAATAAAGTCAAGTCTGACCTATTTTATCCTTTGTGCTTTGTCTAATGTCACGTGCTCCTAGGGTCCCGCATGCAGAGGTTCCACACCCGGCACTTCAGACCAGATTTCCTAGTGCAGAATGGCTGGGTCGACACCTCAGCTCCTGGGGCCCAGTGCAGACTCCGAGATATAGAGCCTGAGCTGCAGCCAACCCGGCCCTCAAGAGCTCCGCCCCCTCCCTCCCACTGACTCTGACAGGATCTCTACACAGCAGCCCAGCCCACAGCCCACGGGGTAGTGCATGCTCTCACCTCTCCATTCTCTGATCAAAATATAAAGTTTCCTTTGCTTGTGAACCAAACTCAGTCTCGATCTGTTGGCCCCAATGACACTGGGCAGGGGGACACTTGTTGGGGTCCACTCTGGAGGATCAGTAACAGAAATTGAGACTATTGTAACTTCAATGAACAGATGTGTGAGCCAAACTCTAGTTAACATAGAACAGTTTATAAGGCTCGGGTAAAATAAGATGTTTCTAACACTTCCATTTGATATTTCCATCACTTTATTATAAGCAAGTTCAGTGAAAAGGGTTGTCTTATTTGTCAGGTCAATATTAGAGAAATGAAGTGATTTCTTTCCAAGGATGTACATCTAATAATCTTGGTTAAAGCTTCAATCTTGTTTTAAATGCTTTTCCATTGAAAATGATACCTCTCTTTCAGCTCCCCCATTTCTGAGAAGTATAAAATCTTATAATTTATTATTACCAAAGGGGAAAGGTGGGAGGAGGGATAAATTAACAGTTTGGAATTAACACATACACACTGCTATGTATAAAATAGATCATCAACAAGGAACTACTGTATAGCACAGGGAACTACACTCAATATTTTGCAATAAGCTATAAGGGGAAATAATCGGAAAAAGAATAGATATTTTTATTGACATCATCTATCAATGACAGTTAAAGTGTAACCTAAGGGAAGCCGGTGGTGAGTGCTTCTGACCCTGAAGACTTCAATCATCTAAAGTTTGGACTCTGCCTACTTCCCAAGGCCCTTAATGAACATATGTGTAGCTGTAGCTTAAAAAATTCCCCAGTTTGGGTTTCGGGGAGACACTGATTTTGAAAAAGCCCTGGTGTTCTCCTTACATGAATGGGACTCTTCCTACTGCTAAAACATGTCTGTCACACCCAGAGGATGGTATACTGTCTGATCGGGAAGAGTTTGGAAAAGGCATCTCATCTCCTCATCTCCTGGTGCTCGGGTTCACCCCTCCAGCGTCTTTACTAACAGTCTCCCCACTTGGAGATGTCAGCACTGTCAACATCCTGTTGCGTACAGTTTGGAATTTGTCCAGAGGATGAAGCGGAAGGATGAGGAACAATGAGAGACAAGTCCTAGGTGTTCAGACAGGCACATGTCACTCTAATTTCCAATCAGGAAGACGAATTGACCAAAGGCTAGGGTTGCCCATGGAAACAGTATAGGGCTTGAGGAAATCCCACTGCTTTGTGGCCAGTTCCCATAAACACAAGTTGAACAATGGAACTCAGGAGCAGTAAAATTCACGAAACTGCAGAGTTGAAAATATCTGTCACTGAAAAATGTCTTGAGGAAAGTCAGAGAAAAGGATTGGTAAGCAAGGGAGAATGGCAGGAAAGGGATTTGAGGAGGTAGAAAGGACTCGCCATTAAGCACAAGAAAAGGGGCTGAACATTGCCAACATTGCAGTTGGCCAAAAAGGCTGTATGCGTTTTTTTCTGTATATATTCAAGAAGAGGGCATACACTTTTTTAGCCAACCAAACAGGTGGGCACTGGAAATCAATACTACAAAAGATATCACTTTGCATCAGTCAGAAGAGCCATCCTCATAAAGTGTAAACACCAGAAATGCAGGACAGGGCAAGGAGAAGAGGGAGCCCTGTGAGGCTTATAGTGGAAATGTATATTGCCAACGGCCATTCTGGAGAAGTGTATTGTGTTTACTAAAGCATCTAAAAAATGAGCTACAGAGCATAGGGCACTTGCACTCATGGGCGTATATCTTGGGAAAAACAAAAATCGAGAGGACACAGGCACCCCAATGTTTACTGCCTCTCTGTTTAAAAGATCCTCGACTAGGATATAACTTAAATGTCTCTGGAGGGAAAAAATGGATAGAGATGTGGTACTTATGTAGAGTGGACTATTACTCAGCCTGGAAATCAATGAAATATGGCCAGTTGTAACAACTCCGGAGGAGTTACGTATGATCATTCTAAGTGACATAATTCAAAAAGAAAAAGACACATATCATAAGATATCACTTAAAGGTGGAATCCAAAATGGCTACACATGAAATAAATTACAAAACAAAAACATAGTCAAATATGTAGAAAACACGCGTAAGGCTGCTAAACGGGAAAGGTGGGGAGGGGTGAGGCATCATCCAGGAGGTTGAAATTAGCAAAGATACCATTCCAAATACCAAACTGATAATCAACAAGGCCTACACGGTAGCTAAAAGAACTGCACTCAGCACACTCAAGTCACCGGAAAAGAATATCTATGACTGGTAAGAATCTGAAAAAGGATTTATTGATGTCTCTCTGTACGTGAATCAAGTGGATGTACAGCAGCAAGAAACAGAGCTTTGAAAATCAGCTGTAACCAATATAGTAATAAATTGAAAAAAATAAACAACAGAGAGACAGAGAAAACCTCTTACAACTTTTCCTCAGGGACGGTGATGCAACATGGATTGAACACATCTAGACCCACAGCAGGATGAGACATAAGGCTGGAAACTGTTCGCGCTAAGAGAAATGTGAGGTTGGGTGAGGAAATGCACACCCTTTAAAGTAATACTACCTGGTACCCATTCAATGGGTCCCAAATCTACAGGTTCAAGGAATCTTCCTACAGCTAAAACATGCATGGAAAACCCAGAGGACTGTACACCATGTGATCGGGAGATGTGTCTAAAATGCACCTCATTTATCTTCTCCTGGTGCTCCTGTTCATCATTCCAGCCACGTTACTTAGAATCTCCCCACTTAGAGAATCAGCACATTTAAACTTCTGTTTCACACATTTTGCAAATTGTGAGGAGGATGAACGGGAAGAGGGGGAACCAATGAGAGAATAGTTGTAGGGGTTTGGACGGGCACATGTCACTCTAATTTCCCATTAAGAATAAGAATTAAAAAAAGGCTCAGCCCGCCTCGCCGGAGCCAAAATAGGGCCTGAAGCAATCCTGCGGCGTTGAGGCCAGCTCACAAAAGAGCAACTTAAAAAATGGAGCTCAGGGTCACTGCAATTCACAAACCTGCAGAGTTATAAATGAAAACTAACGTCCAAAAATATGTCGAGGTAAGGCAAAGAAGAGGATCTGAATGCAAGACAGAATTGCAAGAAACAGATTTCAAGAGATAGATTGGACTCGTCTTTAAAGCACATGACAAGAGGCAGAATTTCGACAATGATGCAGTTGGCCCCAAAGGGAGTATGCGTTTTTTCCTGAATATATCCAGGAAAAAACACATACGCCCTTTTTGGCCAAACACGCAAGCTTGCAAAGGAAATCTGCACTACAATGAAGTCTCACTGCCCCCCGGTCAAAAGGGCCATCTGAAAAAAGTGTAAAATCCAGAAAGGCAGGACAGGCCATGGAGAACTGGGAGCTTTGTTCTGCTGATGGGCGGGATGTAAATTGCCAACAGCCACTCTGGAGAAGTGTATGGTGTTTCCTGAAACATCTAAAAAACAAAGCAACAGAGCCTAGGGCACTTCCACTTATGATCTTATAGCTTAGGGAAATTAAAATTAAAAAGACACAGCCATCCCAAAGTTTGGGACGGCTCTGTTTACAAGAACCTCGTTTACGGTACAAGTTCAATATCGCAGAAAGCGAGAAATGGATAAAGAAGATGTGGTACTTACGTACAATGCAATATCACTCAGCAATGAAATCTATGTCATCAGGCCAGTAGCAGAATAATTAGTGGATTCAGGTACGATGATTCTAAGTGAAATAAGTCACACAGAAAAAGAAACATCATAAGATATCACTAATACACGGAATGTAAACTTGGCTATACAGGAACTGAATTACAAAACAGAATAGGGTCTCAAATGTAGAAAACCAACTTATGCTTGCTTAAGGGGAATGGTGAGTTGGGGTGCTGCATAAAGCCAGAGATTGAAATTAGCACAGATACCATTCCATAAGCCAAATATGTAATAGACAAGAGCTACTCCTTGCTCAACGAAGTGGACTCAACACCCCATATTAAACGCCTAAGAATATACCTGACTAGTAAGAATCTTAAAACCTATGTATTTATATGTCTCCGAAAGAGAATCAAGCGTGTGTACAGCGGCATAAACGCAGCAGTGATTGGATTGGTGAGGATCGGTGAGCAAATGCAGACCCTTTGAAGTCATATTGCATGGTACCCATTCCATGGGTCTCAACTCTCCAGGTTTAAGGGATTCTTCCTTCAGCTAAAACATGCATGTGGAACCCAGAGTATGATCCAACGTGTGATCGGGAAACGTGTTCAAATGTGTCTCAGTTTTCGTGCCCTGGTACTCGGGTGCAACATTCCAGACGCTTTACTAACACTCTCCCCACTTGGAGAGTCAGTGCCTTTAACCTCCTGTTTGGCCCAGTTTGCAATTTCTGCGGAAAATGAACAGGAATAGGGAGAACCAATGAGAGACTAGCTGGAGGTGTCTGGACGGGCAAATTTAACTCTCATTTCCCACCAGGAAGAGGAATTAACCAAAGGCTCTGCGTGCCATGCCGGAACCACACTAGGGCCTGAAGCAATCCTGCGGTGTTGCGGCCAGCTCACAAGAAAGCGAGTTGAAGAAAGGAGCTCAGGGGCACTGTAATTCACAAACCTGCAGAGTTATAAATGACAGCTATCGTCCAAAAATATATTGAAGTAAGGCAGCCAAGAGGACTTGAAAGTGGGGCAGAATTGCAGGAAACCGGTTTCAGGAGGTAGACTGGAATTGCATGTAAAGCATAGGAAAAGAGGCAGAACGTCCACAATGATGCACTTGGCCAAAAGGGCTTATGCGTTTTTTCCTGAATATATTCAAGAAAAAAGCATACGCACTTTTAGGCCAACCAAGCAGGCTTGCAAAGGAAATCTGCACTACAATGAAGTCTCACTGCCCACCGGTCAAAAGGGCCATCTGAAAAAAGTGTAAAATCCAGAAAGGCAGGACAGGCCATGGACAAATGGCAGCCTTGTTATGCTGATGGGCGGGATGTAAATTGCCAACAGCCACTCTGGAGAAGTGTATGGTGTTTCCTGAAACATCTAAAAAACAAAGCAACAGAGCCTAGGGCACTTCCACTTATGGTCCTATAGCTTAGGGAAATTAAATCAAAAAGACACAGCCACCCCAAAGTTTGGGACGGCTCTGTTTACAAGAACCTCATTTACGTTACAAGTTCAATATCACAGAAAGCAAAAAATGGATAAAGAAGTTGTGGTACTTACGTACAATGCAATATCAATCAGCAATGAAATCTATGTCCTTAGGCCCGTAGCAGCATAATGAGTGGATTCAGGTACGATGATTCTAAGTGAAATATGTCACACAGAAAAAGAAACATCATAAGATATCACTACTACACGGAATGTAAACTTGGCTACACAGGAACTGAATTACAAAAGAGAACAGTGTCTCAAATGTAGAAAACCAACTTATGCTTGCTTAAGGGGAAAGGTGAGTTGGGGTGCTGCATAAAACCAGAGATTGAAATTAGCACAGATACCGTTCCATAAGCCAAATATGTAATAGACAACAGCTACTCATTGCTCAGCGAAGTGGACTCAACACCCTATATTAAATGCGTAAGAATATACCTGACTAGTAAGAATCTTAAAACCTATTTATTTATATGTCTCCGAAAGAGAATCAAGCGTGTGTACAGCGGCACAAACGCAGCAGTGATCGGATTGGTGAGGTTCGGTGAGCAAATGCAGACCCTTTGAATTCATATTGCATGGTACCCATTCCATGGGTTTCAACTCTTCAGGTTTAACGGATTCTTCCTTCAGCTAAAACATGCATGTGGAACCCAGAGTATGATCCAACATGTGATCGGGAAACGTGTTCAAATGTGTCTCAGTTTTCTTTTCATGGTACTCGGGTGCAACATTCCAGACGCTTTACTAACACTCTCCCCACTTGGAGAGTCAGTGCCTTTAACCTCCTGTTTGGCCCAGTTTGCAATATCTGCGGAAAAGGAACAGGAATAGGGATAACCAATGAGAGACTAGCTGGAGGTGTCTGGACAGGCAAATTTAACTCTCATTTCCCAGCAGGAAGTGGAAATAACCAAAGGCTCAGCGTGCCATTCCGGAACCACACTAGGGCCTGAAGCAATCCTGCGGTGTTGCGGCCAGCTCACAAGAAAGCGAGTTGAAGAAAGGAGCTCAGCGGCACTGTAATTCACAAACTTGCAGAGTTTTAAATGACAGCTATCGTCCAAAAATATATTGAACTAAGGCAGCCAAGAGGACTTGAAAGCGGGGCAGAATTGCAGGAAACCGATTTCATGAGGTAGACAGGAATTGCATGTAAAGCATAGGAAAAGAGGCAGAACGTCCACAATGATGCACTTGGCCAAAAAGGGCGTATGCGTTTTTTCCTGAATATATTCAGGAAAAAACGCATACGCCCTTTTTGGCCAACCAAGCAAGCTTGCAAAGGAAATCTGCACTACAATGAAGTCTCACTCCCCCCCGGTCAAAAGGGCCATCTGAAAAAAGTGTATAATCCAGAAAGACAGGACAGGCCATGGAGAACTGGGAGCCTTGTTATGCTGATGGGCGAGATGTAAATTGCCAAAAGCCACTCTGGAGAAGTGTATGGTGATTCCTGAAACAACTAAAAAAAAAAGCAACAGAGCCTAGGGCACTTCCACTTATAGTCCTATAGCTTAGGGAAATTAAAATCAAAAAGACACAGCCACCCCAAAGTTTGGGACGGCTCTGTTTACAAGAACCTCGTTTACGATACAAGTTCAATATCACAGAAAGCGAAAAATGGATAAAGAAGTTGTGGTACTTACGTATAATGCAATATCACTCAGCAATGAAATCTATGTCCTCAGGCCCGTAGCAGCATAATGAGTGGATTCAGGTACGATGATTCTAAGTGAAATAAGTCACACAGAAAAAGAAACAGCATAAGATATCACTAATACATGGAATGTAAACTTGGCTACACAGGAACTGAATTACAAAACAGAACAGGGTCTCCAATGTAGAAAACTAACTTATGCTTGCTTACGGGGAAAGGTGAGTTGGGGTGCTGCATAAAACCGGAGATTGAAATTAACACAAATACCGTTCCATAAGCCAAATATGTAATAGACAAGAGCTACCCCTTGCTCAACGAAGTGGACTCAACACCCCATATTAAACGCCTAAGAATATACCTGACTAGTAAGAATCTTAAAACCTATGCATTTATATGTCTCCGAGAGAGAATCAAGCGTGTGTACAGCGGCATAAACGCAGCAGTGATCGGATTGGTGAGGATCGGTGAGCAAATGCAGACCCTGTGAAGTCATATTGCATGGTACCCATTCCATGGGTCTCAACTCTCCAGGTTTAAGGGATTCTTCCTTCAGCTAAAACATGCATGTGGAACCCAGAGTATGACCCAACGTGTGATCGGGAAACGTGTTCAAATGTGTCGCAGTTTTCGTCCCCTGGTACTCGGGTGCAACATTCCAGACGCTTTACTAACACTCTCCCCACTTGGAGAGTCAGTGCCTTTAACCTCCTGTTTGGCCCAGTTTGCAATTTCTGCGGAAAATGAACAGGAATAGGGAGAACCAATGAGAGACTAGCTGGAGGTGTCTGGACGGGCAAATTTATCCCTTATTTCCCACCAGGAAGAGGAATTAACCAAAGGCTCAGCGTGCCATTCCAGAACCACACTAGGGCCTGAAGCAATCCTGCGGTGTTGCGGCCAGTTCACAAGAAAGCGAGGTGAAGAAAGGAGCTCAAGGGCACTATAATTCACAAACCTGCAGAGTTATAAATGACAGCTATCGTCCAAAAATATATTGAAGTAAGGCTGCCAAGAGGACTTGAAAGCGGGGCAGAATTGCAGGAAACCGATTTCAGAAGGCAGACTGGAATTGCATGTAAAGCATAGGAAAAGAGGCAGAACGTCCACAATGATGCACTTGGCCAAAAAGGGTGTATACGTTTTTTCCTGAATATATTCAGGAAAAAAAGGATACGCCCTTTTTGGCTAACCAAGCAAGCTTGCAAAGGAAATCTGCACTACACTGAAGTCTCACTGCTCCACGGTCAAAAGGGCCATCTGAAAAAAGTGTAAAATCCAGAAAGGTAGAACAGGCCATGGAGTACTCGGAGCCTTGTTATGCTGATGGGGGTATGTAAATAGCCAACAGCCACTCTGCAAAAGTGTATGGTGTTTCCTGAAACATCTAAAAAACAAAGCAACAGAGCCTAGGGCACTTCCACTTATGGTCCTATAGCTTAGGGAAATTAAAATCAAAAAGACACAGCCACCCCAAAGTTTGGGACAACTCTGTTTACAAGAACCTCGTTTATGGTACAAGTTCAATATCACAGAAAGCGAAAAATGGATAAAAAAGTTGTGGTAGTTCCGTACAATGCAATATCCCTCAGCAATGAAATCTATGTCATCAGGCCCGTAGCAGCATAATGAGTGGATTCAGGTACGATGATTCTAAGTGAAATAAGTCACACAGAAAAAGAAACATCATACGATATCACTAATACACGGAATGTAAACTCGGCTACACAGGAACTGAAATACAAAACAGAACAGGGTCTCATATGTAGAAAACCAACTTATGCTTGCTTAAGGGGAAAGGTGAGTTGGGGTGCTGCATAAAACACGAGATTGAAATTAGCACAGATACAATTCCATAAGCCAAGTATGTAATAGACAAGAGCTACTCCTTGCTCAAGGAAGTGGACTCAACACCCCATATTAAACGCCTAAGAATATATCTGACTAGTAAGAATCTAAAAACCTATGGATTTATATGTCTCCGAAAGAGAATCAAGCGTGTGTACAGTGGCATAAACGCAGCAGTGATACGATTGGTGAGGTTCGGTGAGCAAATGCAGACCCTTTGAAGTCATATTGCATGGTACCCATTCCATGAGTCTCAACTCTCCAGGTTTAAGGGATTCTTCCTTCAGCTAAAACATGCATGTGGAACCCAGAGTATGATCCACCGTGTGATCGGGAAACGTGTTTAAATGTGTCTCAGTTTTCGTCCCCTGGTACTCGGGTGCAACATTCCAGACACTTTACTAACACGCTCCCCCCGTGGAGAGTCAGTGCCTTTAACCTCCTGTTTGGCCCAGTTTGCAATTTCTGCGGAAAATGAACAGGAATAGGGAGAACCAATGGGAGACTAGCTGGAGGTGTCTGGACGGGCAAATTTAACTCTCATTTCCCACAAGGAAGAGAAATTAACCAAAGGCTCATCGTGCGAGCCCGAAACCACACTAGGGCCTGAAGCAATCCTTGGGTGTTGCGGCCAGCTCACAAGAAAGCGAGTTGAAGAAAGGAGCTCAGGGGCACTGTAATTCACAAACCTGCAGAGTTATAAATGACAGCTATCGTCCAAAAATATATTGAAGTAAGGCAGCCAAGAGGACTTGAAAGTGGGGCAGAATTGCAGGAAACCGGTTTCAGGAGGTAGACTGGAATTGCATGTAAAGCATAGGAAAAGAGGCAGAACGTCCACAATGATGCACTTGGCCAAAAGGGCTTATGCGTTTTTTCCTGAATATATTCAAGAAAAAAGCATACGCACTTTTAGGCCAACCAAGCAGGCTTGCAAAGGAAATCTGCACTACAATGAAGTCTCACTGCCCCCCGGTCAAAAGGGCCATCTGAAAAAAGTGTAAAATCCAGAAAGGCAGGACAGGCCATGGAGAACAGGGAGCCTTGTTATGCTGATGGGCGGGATGTAAATTGCCAACAGCCACTCTGGAGAAGTGTATGGTGTTTCCTGAAACATCTAAAAAACAAAGCAACAGAGCCTAGGGCACTTCCACTTATGGTCCTATAGCTTAGGGAAATTAAAATCAAAAAGACACAGCCACCCCAAAGTTTGGGACAGCTCTGTTTACAAGAACCTCATTTACGTTACAAGTTCAATATCACAGAAAGCAAAAAATGGATAAAGAAGTTGTGGTACTTACGTACAATGCAATATCAATCAGCAATGAAATCTATGTCCTCAGGCCCGTATCAGCATAATGAGTGGATTCAGGTACGATGATTCTAAGTGAAATATGTCACACAGAAAAAGAAACATCATAAGATATCACTACTACACGGAATGTAAACTTGGCTACACAGGAACTGAATTACAAAAGAGAACAGTGTCTCAAATGTAGAAAACCAACTTATGCTTGCTTAAGGGGAAAGGTGAGTTGGGGTGCTGCATAAAACCAGAGATTGAAATTAGCACAGATACCGTACCATAAGCCAAATATGTAATAGACAACAGCTACTCCTTGCTCTGCGAAGTGGACTCAACACCCCATATTAAACGCCTAAGAATATACCTGACTAGTAAGAATCTTAAAACCTATGGATTTATATGTCTCCGAAAGACAATCAAGCGTGTGTACAGCGGCACAAACGCAGCAGTGATCAGATTGGTGAGGTTCGGTGAGCAAATGCAGACCCTTTGAAGTCATATTGCATGGTACCCATTCCATGGGTCTCAACTCTCCAGGTTTAAGGGATTCTTCCTTCAGCTAAAACATGCATGTGGAACCCAGAGTATGATCCACCGTGTGATCGGGAAACGTGTTCAAATGTGTCTCAGTTTTCGTCCCCTGGTACTCGGGTGCAACATTCCAGACGCTTTACTAACACTCTCCCCACTTGGAGAGTCAGTGCCTTTAACCTCCTGTTTGGCCTAGTTTGCAATTTCGGCGGAAAATGAACAGGAATAGGGAGAACCAATGAGAGACTAGCTGGAGGTGTCTGGACGGGCAAATTTAACTCTCATTTCCCACCAGGAAGAGGAAATAACCAAAGGCTCAGCGTGCCATGCCGGAACCACATTAGGGCCTGAAGCAATCCTGCGGTGTTGCGGCCAGCTCACAAGATAGTGAGTTGAAGAAAGGAGCTCAGGGGCACTGTAATTCACAAACCTGCAGAGTTATAAATGACAGGTATCATCCAAAATTATACTGAAGTAAGGCTGCGAAGAAGAGTTGAATGTGGGGCAGAATTGCTGGAAACTGATTTCAGAAGGTACACGGGAGTCACTCTTGAAGCATAGGAAAAGAGACAGAACTTGGAAAATAATGCACTTGGCAAAAAAGGGCATATGTGTTTTATCCAGAGCTCTCATAACCGAGGGGAGGAGATTCCCAGCAGGCTCCAACTGCCACCTGAGGGCTCACGTTGCCAAGGCAACGTGAGCAAGCCAGGCAGGAGTTACCTCACAGCAGAGGTCCCACCTCACATAAGGGTGAGAATCCCAGCCAACATCAGACTCTCACCAGAGGGCCCACATCACCAAGGGGATGGGAACCTGGCAGGAGTGTCTTCACACCAGTGGGGCCACATCATTGAAAGGTGAGGTACTCAGCACATGTGTCCTCAAACCAGAGGACCCACATCACCAAGTGCCTCGGAGTGAGGCAGGCAGGAGTAGCCTCACAACACTGGGCCCATAGAATAAAAAAGTGAGGAATCCAGCAGTTGGAACCTCCCAGCAGGCGGCCCAGAACACCGAGGCTATGGGATCCAGGTCACAGTGAACTCACAGAAGAGGGCCCATGTCATGAAACTGAGCAACCCAGCCATTGGGACCTCAGAGCACGAGGCTCACATCCCCATGGGGATATAAATCTGGTAGGAGTGTCCTCGCACCACTGAGAACGTATCAGAAAATTTTGGGAGACCAGCAGTTAGGGTCTGACGCCAGAGGACCCTCATCACCAAGGGAAGGAGGCTCCCAGCAGGCTCCAACTGCCACCAGAGGGCTGACGTCGCCAAGGCGATGTGTGCCAACCAGGCACGAATGACCTCACAGCAGAGGGCCCACCTCAGAGAAGTGTGACGAACCCAGTCAGGATCAGACTCGCACCAGAGGGCCCACATCACCAAATGGATTGGAACCAGGCAGGAGTGTCCTCACATGAGTAGGGCCACATCATCTAAAGGTGAGGAACCCAGAACATGTGGCTTCAAACCATAGGACACCCATCACCAAGGGGCTGGGAGTGAGGCAGGCAGGAGGAGCCTCACAACAGAGGGCCCAAAAATAAGAAAGGTGAGGAATCCAGCAGTTGGAACCTCCCAGCAGGCGGCCCAGAGCACAGAGGCTAGGGGATCCAGGCCAGAGTGAACTAACACCAGACAGCCCACATCATGAAACTGTGAGCAACCCAGACATTGGGACCTCAGAGCAGAAGGCCCACATCCCCATGGTGATGGGAACATGACAGGAGTGTCCTGGCATCACTGGGCTCACATCAGAAAACGTGGGGTGCTCAGAAGTTAGGGCCTGACGCTAGACTGCACTCATCACCGAGGGGACGAGGCTCCCAGCAGGCTCCAGCTGCCACCAGAGGGCCAACGTCACCAAGGCGATGTGTGCCAGCCCGGCAGGAGTGACCTCACAGCAGAGGGCCCACCTCACAGAAGGGTGAGGAACACAGCCAGGATCAGACTCTCACCAGAGGGCCCACATCACCAAGGGGATGGGAACCAGGCAGGAGTGTCCCCACACCAGTGGGACAACATCATCGAAAGGTGAGGATCCCAGCACATGTAGCCTCAAACCAGAGGAACCACATCACCAAGGGGTTCGGAATGAGGCTGGCAGGACCGGCCTCACAACACAGGGTCCATAGAATATAAAAGTTGAGGAATCCAGCAGTTGGAACCTCCCAGCAAGCGGCCCAGAGCACCGAGGCTATGAGATCCAGGCCGCAGTGAACTCACAGCAGAGGGCCCACATCATGAACCTGTGAGCAGCCCAGCCGTTGGGACCACAGAACAGAAGGCCCACATCCCCATTGGGATGGGAACCTGGCAGGAGTGGCCTCGCACCACTTAGCACATATCAGAAAATGTTAGGAGCCCAGCAGTTAGGGCCTGACGCCAGGGGGCCCTCATAACTGAGGGGAGGAGACTCCCAACAGGTTCCAACTGCCAACAGAGGGCCCACATCTACAAGGTGGCATGCGCCAGCCAGGCAGTAGTGACCTCACAGCAGAGGGCCTATTTCACAGAAGGGTGAGGAACCGAGGCAGGATGAGACTCTCGCCAGAGGACCCACAACACCAAGGGGATGGGAACCAGTCAGGGCTGTCCTCCCACCAGTGGGGCCACATCATCGAAAGGTGAGGAACCCAGCACATGCGGCCTCATATCAGAGGACATACATCACAAAGGGGATGGGAGTGAGGCAGGTAGGAGTAGCCTAAAAACAGAGGACCCAAAGAATAAAAAAGGTGAGGAATCCAGCATTTTGAACCTCCCAGCAGGCGGCCGAGAGCACAGAAGCTATGGGATGCAGGCAGGAGTGAACTAACAGCAGAGAGCCCACATCATGAAACTGTGAGCAACCCAGGCGTTGGGACCTCAGAGCAGAAGGCCCACATCCCCATGGGGATGGGAACCTGACAGGAGTGTCCTGGCATCACTGGGCTCACATCAGAAAACGTGGGGAGCCCAGCAGTTAGGGCCTGATGCTAGAGGACCGTCATCACCGAGGGGAGGAGGCTCCCAGCAGGTTCTATGTGCCAACAGAGGGCCCACGTCGCCAAGGTGATGTGTGCAAGTCAGGCACGATTGACCTCACAGCAGAGGGCCTACCTCACAGAAGAGTGAGGAACCCAGCCAGGATAAGACTGTCACCAGAAGGCCCACATCACCAAGGGGATGGGAACCAGGCAGGAGTGTCCTCACACCAGTGGAGCCACATCATTGAAAGTTGCAGAACCCAGCACATGTGGCCTCAAACCAGAGGACCCACATCTCGAAGGGGTTGTGAGTGAGGCAGGCAGGAGGAGCATCGCAACACAGGACCCATAGAATACAAAAGTTGAGGAATCGAGCAGTTGGAACCTCCCAGCAGGCGGCCCAGAGCACAGAGTCTATGGCATCCAGGCCAGAGTGAACTAACAGCAGAGAGCCCACATCATGAAACTGTGAACAACCCAGCCGTTGGGACTTCAGAGCAGAAGACCCACATCTCAATGGGGATGTGAACCTGGTTGGAGTGTCTTCGAACCACTGGGCGCACATCACAAAATGTGGGGAGCCCAGCCGTTAGGGCCTGACGCCAGAGGGCCCTCATCACCGAGGGGAGGAGGCTCCCAGCAGGCTCCAAGTGCCACCAGAGGGCTCATGTCCACAAGGCGAGCTGAGAGCAAGCCAGGCAGGAGTGACCTCACAGCAGACGGCCCACCTCACAGAAGGGTGAGGAACCCAGCCAGGATCAGACTCTCAACAGAGGGCCCACATCACCAAGGGGATGTGAACCAGGCAGGAGTCTCCTAAGACCATTGGTCCCACATCATCGAAAGGTGAGGAACCCAGCACATGTGGCCTCAAACCAGATGACACACATCACGAAGGGGCTGGGAGTGAGGCAGGCAGGAGGATCCTCACAACAGAGGGCCTAAAAAATTAAAAAAGTGAGGAATCCAGCAGTTGGAACCTCCCAGCAGGCGGCCAAGAGCACAGAGGCTATGGGATCCAGGCCACAGTGAACTAACACCAGAGAGCCCACATCATGAAATTGTGATCAACCCAGCCGTTGGAACCTCAGAGCAGAAGGCCCACATCCCCATGGAGATGGGAACCTAAGAGGAGTGCCCGAGCATCACTGGGCTCACTAAGAAAAGTTGGGGAGCCCAGCAGTTAGGGCCTGACGTCAGAGGGCCCTCATCACAGAGGTGAGGAGGCTCCCAGCAGGGTCCAAGTGCCACCAGAGGGCTCATGTCAACAAGGCGAGGTGAGCAAGCCAGGCAAGAGTTACCTGATAGTAGAGGGCCCACCTCACAGATGGGTGAGGAACCCAGCCAGGATCAGACTCTCACCAGAGGGCCCACATCACAAAGGGGATGGGAACCAGCCAGGATTATCCTCACACCAGTGGGGCCTCATCATCGAAAGGTGAGGAACCCAGCACATGTGTCCTCAAACCAGAGGACCCACATCACCAAGGGCCTTGGAGTGAGACAGGCAGGAGTAGCCTCACAACACAGGGCACATAATATAAAAAACGTGAGGATTCCAGCATTTAGAACTTCCAGCAGGCGGCTCAGAACACCGAGGCTATGGGATCCAGGCCACAGTGAACTCACAGCAGAGGGCCCACATCATAAAACTGTGAGCAACCCAGGCATTGGGACCTCAGCGCAGAAGGCCCACATCCCCATGGGAATGGGAACCTGGCTGGAGTGTCCTCGCACCACTGGGCGCACATCAGAAAATGTGGGGAGCCCACCATTTAGGGCCTGATGCCAGAGGGCCATCATCACCGAGAGGAGGAGGCACCCTGCACGCTCCAACTGCCACCAGAGGGCTCACGTCTCCAAGGTGACGTGTGCCAGCCAGGCAGGAGTGACCTCACAGCAGAGGGCCTACCTCACAGAACGTTGAGGAACCCAGCCAGGATTAGACTCTCGCCAGAGGGCCCACCTCACCAAGGGGATGGGAACCAGGCAGGAGTTTCCTCACACGAGTGGGGTCACATCATCGAAAGGTGAGGAACGCAGCACATGTGGCCTCAAGCCATAGGACAGTCATCACCAAGGGGCTGGCAGTGAGGCAGGCAGGAGGAGCCTCACAACAGAGGGCACATAGAATAAAAAAGTTGAGGAATCCAGCAGTTGGAACCTCCCAGCAGGCGGCTCAGAGCACCGATGATAAGGGATCCTTGCCGGAGTGAACTCACAGCAGAGGGCCCACATCATGGTACTGTGAGCAAGCCAGCCGTTTTGACCTCAGAGCAGAAGGCCCATATCCCCATGGGGATGGGAACCTGGCAAGAGTGTCCTCACTCACTTGGCGCACATCAGAAAATGTGGGGAGCCCAGCCGTTATGGCCTAATGCAAGAGGGCCCTCATCACCGAGGGGAGGAGGATCCCAGCACACTCCAACTGCCACCAGAGGGCCCACGTCGCCAAGGTGACGTGTGCCAGACAGTCATGATTGACCTCACAGCAGAGGGCCCACCTCACAGAAGGGTGAGGAACCCAGCCATGATCAGACTCTCACCTGAGGGCCCACATCAGCAAGGGGATGGGAACCAGTCAGGACTGTCTTCCCTCCAGTGGGGCCACATCATCGAAAGGTGCGGAACCCAGCACATGTGGCCTCAAATCAGAGGACACATATCACAAAGGGAATGGGAGTGAGGCAGGCAGGAGTAGCCTAAAAACAGAGGGCCCAAAGAATAAGAAAGGTGAGGAATCCAGCAGTTGGAACCTCCCAGCAGGCGGCCGAGAGCACAGAAGCTATGGGATGCAGGCAGGAGTGAACTAACAGCAGAGAGCGTACATCATGAAACTGTGAGCAACCCAGACGCTGAGACCTCAGAGCAGAAGGCCCACATCCCAATGGGGATGTGAACCTGGCTGGAGTGTCCTCGCACCACTGGGCGCACATCACAAAATGTGGGGAGCCCAGCAGTTAGGGCCTGACGCCAGAGGGCCCTCATCACCGAGGGGAGGAGGCTCCCAGCAGGCTCCAAGTGCCACCAGAGGGCTCATGTCCACAAGGCGAGGTGAGCAAGCCAGGCAGGAGTGACCTCACAGCAGACGGCCCACCTCACAGATGGGTGAGGAACCCAGCCAGGATCAGACTCTCAACAGAGGGCCCACATCACCAAGGGGATGTGAACCAGGCAGGAGTCTCCTAAGACCATTGGTCCCACATCATCGAAAGGTGAGGAACCCAGCACATGTGGCCTCAAACCAGACGACACACATCACGAAGGGGCTGGGAGTGAGGCAGGCAGGAGGATCCTCACAACAGAGGGCCCAAAAAATTAAAAAAGTGAGGAATCCAGCAGTTGGAACCTCCCAACAGGCAGCCAAGAGCACAGAGGCTATGGGATCCAGGCCACAGTGAACTAACACCAGAGAGCCCACATCATGAAAATGTGAACAACCCAGCCGTTGGGACCTCAGAGCAGAAGGCCCACATCCCCATGGAGATGGGATCCTAAGAGGAGTGCCCAAGAATCACTGGGCTCACTAAGAAAAGTTGGTGAGCCCAGCAGTTAGGGCTTGACGCAAGAGGGCCCTCATCACCGGGGGGAGGAGATTCCCAGCACACTCCTACTGCCACCACACGGCTGACTTCACCAAGGCAATGTGTGCCAGCCATGCAGGAGTGACCTATCAGCAGAGGGTCTCCCTCACAGAAAGGTGAGGAACACAGCCAGGAACAGACTCTCACCAGGGGGTCCACATAACCACGTGGATGAGAACCAGGCAGGAGTGTCCTCACACTAGTGGGGCCACATCATCGAAAGGTGAGGAACCCAGCAAAGGTGGCCACAAACCAGAGGACCCACATCACCAAGGGGTTGAGAGTGAGGTAGGTGTCTGGACGGGCATATTTAACACTCATTTCCCACCAGGAAGAGGAATTAACCAAAGGCTCAGCGTGCCCTGCCAGAAGCAGATTAGGGCCTGAAGCAGTCTTGCGGGTTTGCGGCCAGCTCACAAGAAAGCGAGTTGAAGAAAGGAGCTCAGGGGCCCTGTAATTCACAAACCTGCAGAGTTATAAATGACAGATAACGTCCAAAAATATTTTGAAGTAAGGCTGCGAAGAGGACTTGAAAGCGGGGCAGAATTTCAGGAAACCGATTTCAGGAGGTAGACTGGATGTGCATTTAAAGCATAGGAAAAGAGGCAGAACATCGACAATGATGCACTTGGCAAAAAAGGGCGTATGAGTTTGTTCCTGAATATATTCAGGAAAAAACACATACGCCCTTTTTGGCAAACCAAGCAAGCTTGCAATGGAAATCCGAACTACTATGAAGTGTCACTTCCCCCCGGTCTAAAGGGCCATCTGAAAAAAGTGTAAAATCCAGAAAGGCAAGACAGGCCATGGGGAAAAAGGAGCCTTGTTATGCTGATGGGCGGGATGTAAATTGCCAACAGCCACTCTGGAGAAGTGTATGGTGTTTCCTGATACATCTGAAAAACAAAGCAACAGAGTCTAGGGCATTTCCACTTATGGTCCTATAGCTTAGGGAAATTAAAATCAAAAAGACACAGCCACCCCAAAATTTGGGACGGCTCTGTTTACAAGAACCTCGTTTACGGTACAAGTTCAATATCACAGAGAGCAAAAACTGGATAAAGAAGTTGTGGTACTTATGTACAATGCAATATCACTCAGCAATGAAATCTGTGTCACCAGGCCGGTACCCGCATAATGAGTGGATTGAGGCACGATGATTCTAAGTGAAATAAGTCACACAGAAAAAGAAACATCATAAGGTATCACTAATGCACGGAATGTAAACTTGGCTACACATGAACTGAATTACAAAACAGAACAGGGTCTCAAGTTTAGAAAACCAACTTATGCTTGCTTAAGGGGAAAGGTGAGTTGGGGTGCTGCATAAAAGCAGAGTTTGAAATTAGCACAGATACCGTTCCATAAGCCAAATATGTAATAGACAAGACCTACCCCTTGTTCATCGAAATGGACTCAACAATGAGGTATCACCTCACACCTGTTAGAATGGGCATCATCTGAAAATCTACAAACAAGAAATGCTGGAAAGGGTGTGGAGAAAAGGAAGCCTCTTCCACTATTGTTGGGAATATAAATTGGTACAGTCACTATGGAGAACAATATGGAGTTTCTTAAGAAACTAATAATAGAATTACCATATGATACAGCAATCCCAGTACTGGACATATACCCAGACAAAACCATAAATCAAAAAGAGACATTCACCGTAATGTTCATTGCATCACTATTTACAATATCGAGGTAATGGAAGCAACCTAAATGCCCAGACAGACGAATGCATAAAGATGTGGTACATATATAAAATGGAATATTACTAAGCCATGAAAGGAATGAAATTGGGTCATTTGTAGAGATGTCGATGGATCTAGAGACTGTCATACAGAGTGAAGTAAGTCAGAAAGAGAAAAACAAATCTTGTATATTCATGCATATATGTGGAACCTAGAAAAACTGTACAGATTAACCGTTTTGCAAGGCATAACTAGAGCAACAGATGTAGACAACAATCGTATGGACAACAAGGGGGGAAAGCTCTTGGGGGGGGTGGTGGGAGGAGTTGAGAGATTGGGATTGGCATGTAAACATTTATATGTATAAAATAGATAACCAATAAGAACCTGCTGTATAAAAATATAAAATAAAATTCAAAATTAAAAAGAAATAAAATTTAAAAAATAAAACAGAAAAAACAATTATTCCCTTCACATACATGTATTTATATGAATAAATTATTTCCATGCTTATATCTGTAAATACAAAAAAGGGGAATAAAATCTACCTTGAACCAAAAATGAAAAAGAGAAAAAAAAAACAGAACCCACCAGTTACTCAGAGGGAAACCGTATCAGGGCACTTGCTCCAGTTGTAAACAATTCTGAAGTTGGTCAGTGGTGGGGAATCGTCTCCCATTCAGCCAGCAGCCCCCACACAACAAGTGTCCTCATTGCAAAGCTGGGGCACCGTGCCGAGGCATCTGTGAGTAAACGTGAGCTGAGCCCCAGGCCAGTTGCTGCTGAACTGTTCCCACCCTTCCCAGGTAAAACACCTGAATATATACAAGGACTTGAAAGCCTAGAGGAAGGGCCATGGAGCCACACGAGTGACAGCATGCCAGCTGACTTGGTGCCTGCAGGCCAGCCAGGATGGTCCTGGCCCTGGGTGCACTTCTGGAAGATTTCCATTTCCCTGCCTGAGATACTCATCCTGTCCCTGCCCCCACTGCTTTTTTCCTTCCTCACCTCTGCCCAGGGAGAAAATCCAGCAGCAGGTATGGGTGACACATCCTCTTCTTTAGCAGGTGGCAGCCTGGCAACTGCTGCAGAAAGTCCAGCAGAGCCCCACTCACACTGGGCCACCCACAAAGCCGTGGCCTCTCACTCCCTCCCACCAGCCCAGCCCCGAGACTGCTGACAGGGCAGAGAAAATGGCGTCAGACACAGCTGCAGGGGCTCTTGCTGCCTGGAGTGGTATTTATATTGATCTCAACCCAGGCACACCTGGGGAGGGCTGGCCGGCACCGTAAGGCTGCCCAGGTCAGCCAATCATCACCCCTCAGGGGCTCACAGTTGCAGAAAATGGAACTTGCTGAACCGGCCAGGTCCAAGGAACAGGTGTGGGCTCCTGAGAGTCAGGATAGACAAGGGGCTGCAGCTTTGGCTTGTTTTCTAATCATTTTATCTGGCCCATGAGTGGGAGACAACTTCAAGAAAACCCTCTCCTAATGAGAGGAACCCAGGAGTCAGGGAGAGGAGGGGTGGGTGGTGGTTGGAGACAGAGGCCTGGTGCCCCGGGTGCAGTGGAAGTCTCTGGAAGACCAGGTGGAGGGAGGCCACACAGAGTGATGCCCAGGGTCACAGACCTGTCGGAGCTGCTGTTTGTTAGTTCAAGTCCTGCTCTGAGGTGCTCTGTGTCAGCTCTGAGCGACAGGTGAGCTGGGGGTGCTCTTCAATGAGGGCTATGTGCACGGTTCCTGTGTGCCCAGCCCTGCCACGGTACCTGCAAGGGTAGCTCTGTATCCTGGGAGGGGCCTGACCACGAGAGCCCCGTGGGCTGGGTTGGGGGTGGGGTCCCTGCCCAGGAGAGCTCCATATCCTGGGATTGGCCTGACCACGAGAGCCCCATGGGCTGCTGGGGACCTGGTAAAGGATGTCAGGACAGTCAGTGAAGCCACCGAGGATATACCTCCAGTTGCTCCTAATTCCTACACCCTGCTGGTCATTCTACCAACCACCAGGACATGGTATTCTGTATTAGTCTTCAATGATGCCTTCTTTTGTATTCCATTAGTCCCAGAGTCACAAGAAATTTTGACTTGTGAGTGGCAGGACTCAACATACAACTAAAACAATACTTCCGGGCCGTCTTGCCCCAAGGGTTCAAAAATTCCCACACCATCTTTGGGGAAAGCTTAGCTAAAGACCGAAAAGTTCTACCTCTGGAAAAGGAAACCCTCCTTCAATATGCAGATGACATTCTGATCGCCAGCCCTACTAAGGAAGCCTCTGAACTACCAAGCCAATAAAGGATAGAAGTTGTCCAAGAAAAAGCTCAAATATCACAGACTGCAGTGACCTGCCTGGGCTTCATTCTCACACAAGGTCGGAGAAGCCCATCCCAGGAAAGGGAAGAAACCATTTGCAGCCTTACCCCTTTCTAAAACGAGAAGACAGCTTAGGGGTTCCTGGGGAGGCCAGGGTTTGCTGCTTCTGGATCCCTAACTACAGTCTACTAGCTGGGCCTCTATATGAAACACTGAAAGGAAAAGATGATGATCCTTTTGAACAGAATCCAGAAGTGGCCTTTCAAGAATGGAAAGAGCAGTCAATTCAGACCCTTGCCCTGGAACTCCCTAATTGAGCTAAACCCTTTGACCTTTCCATTCCCAGTGAAAGGTGAATCGCCATTGGAGAATTAGTGCAAAAACTGGGACCACTTGAAATGGAACAACGCAAGAATGCCATCCAGGTAGGATAAACTACAGTCACCAAGGGGCTTGGCCCACTGCCACATCTGGCCAAGATACTGGCGGTATCTAAAACCCTGGAAATCAGCAGCCCAAAAGGCCACCTCCCTCCTAAGGGAAAAGGACCCCACGTGGTGATCCTAATCACCAACCATGCCCTGAAGTTGCAGGGTTCGCTCCGTGGGCACACCGACCTCGAGTGAGGAGGCCCTCCAACTCCAACATCCAGAGAGATAACCGCGGGCAGCAGGGCACCATGACGACTCGTGTGAACATCACTTGACCTGGAGTTTCTCTCATAAAACAACAATAGTGTGTCCCGAAGGAGTAGACTACTGCTTGCAGGACTTACTGCACCCGGAGGGGAGCTAATAATCTTGGCGGGGGAACCGTATATCACACTGTCACCATAGAAAAGCCTACAGACACCGTGATGATGGTGGCCAATAAGACCGGCTGGACTCCTGTTTACTTCAAAAGGCTGTTGACTCAGTGGCCATCATGGTCCTTGATCATCACTGACCCTGGACTGTCTGGGAGTTGAGCGGGCAGGGCTCTGACACCTGGTGCTGTTTTTACGTTAATTCAGGGACCTAATTGAAGAAAGAGCAGACTACTGGTCAGAGCATCTAGGCTGGCAGAAACGGTCAGCCTAAGGTGGCTGAACAAATGTGGGGCGGGGTGAAACCGGCCCCCACAGCGTCTCTGCACATCTCTTTCCTGGACCCTTAAAGGTCATTAGAATCTATAACACTTCCAATGCTGGTGCTCAGGTGGACGAGCAGGGAGGCAGGGGTCCTGGGGCCAATCAACGTCACCTGGAGGCTGCTGGGGAGAAGTTCTGACCCTCGTCCCCTGGTATGAGGGCTCCCAACTCAGCACTCAGCAGTTACAGAAGAAGGGTCTGCACCCTCAGCACTCCAAGAATGAGGAATGGGACAAAAGGCAGAGGAGGGGTTTGTCCCCAGCAAAGCCCATGAAAAATCCCTGGGAGATAAAAATAGAATCTGGGCAATAAAGTCAAGTCTGACCTTTTTTATCCTTTGTGCTTTGTCTAATTTCACGTGCTCCTAGGGTCCCGCATACAGAGGTTCCACACCCGGCACTTCAGACCAGATTTCCTAGTGCAGAATGGCTGGGTCGACACCTCAGCTCCTGGGGCCCAGTGCAGACTCCGAGATATAGAGCCTGAGCTGCAGCCAACCCGGCCCTCGAGAGCTCCGCCCCCTCCCTCCCACTGACTCTGACAGGATCTCTACACAGCAGCCCAGCCCACAGCCCACGGGGTAGTGCATGCTCTCACCTCTCCATTCTCTGATCAAAATATAAAGTTTCCTTTGCTTGTGAACCAAACTCAGTCTCGATCTGTTGGCCCCAATGACACTGGGCAGGGGGACACTTGTTGGGGTCCACTCTGGAGGATCAGTAACAGAAATTGAGACTACTGTAACTTCAATGAACAGATGTGTGAGCCAAACTGTAGTTAACATAGAACAGTTTATAAGGCTCGGGTAAAATAAGATGTTTCTAACACTTCCATTTGATATTTCCATCACTTTATTATAAGCAAGTTCAGTGAAAAGGTTTGTCTTATTTGTCAGGTCAATATTAGAGAAATGAAGTGATTTCTTTCCAAGGATGTACATCTAATAATCTTGGTTAAAGTTTCAATCTTGTTTTAAATGCTTTTCCATTGAAAATGATACCTCTCTTTCAGCTCCCCCATTTCTGAGAAGTATAAAATCTTATAATTTATTATTACCAAAGGGGAAAGGTGGGAGGAGGGATAAATTAACAGTTTGGAATTAACACATACACACTGCTAGGTATAAAATAGATCATCAACAAGGAACTACTGTATAGCACAGGGAACTACACTCAATATTTTGCAATAACCTATAAGGGAAAATAATCGGAAAAAGAATAGATATTTTTATTGATATCATCTATCAATGACAGTTAAAGTGTAACCTAAGGGAAGTCGGTGGTGAGTGCTTCTGACCCTGAAGACTTCAATCATCTAAAGTTTGGACTCTGCCTACTTCCCAAGGCCCTTAATGAACATATGTGTAGCCGTAGCTTAAAAAATTCCCCAGTTTGGGGTTCGGGGAGACACTGATTTTGAAAAAGCCCTGGTGTTCTCCTTACATGAATGGGACTCTTCCTACTGCTAAAACATGTCTGTCACACCCAGAGGATGGTATACCGTCTGATCGGGAAGAATTTGGAAAAGGCATCTCATCTCCTCATCTCCTGGTGCTCGGGTTCACCCCTCCAGCGTCTTTACTAACAGTCTCCCCACTTGGAGATGTCAGCACTGTCAACATCCTGCTGCGTACAGTTTGGAAGTTGCCCAGAGGATGAAGCGGAAGGATGAGGAACAATGAGAGACAAGTCCTAGGTGTTCAGACAGGCACATGTCACTCTAATTTCCAATCAGGAAGACGAATTGACCAAAGGCTAGGGTTGCCCATGGAAACAGTATAGGGCTTGAGGAAATCCCACTGCTTTGTGGCCAGTTCCCATAAACACAAGTTGAACAATGGAACTCAGGGGCAGTAAAATTCACGAAACTGCAGAGTTGAAAATATCTATCACTGAAAAATGTCTTGAGGAAAGTCAGAGAAAAGGATTGGTAAGCAAGGGAGAATGGCAGGAAAGGGATTTGAGGAGGTAGAAAGGACTCGCCATTAAGCACAAGAAAAGGGGCTGAACATTGCCAACATTGCAGTTGGCCAAAAAGGCTGTATGCGTTTTTTTCTGTATATATTCAAGAAAAGGGCATACACTTTTTTAGCCAACCAAACAGGTGGGCACTGGAAATCAATACTACAAAAGATATCACTTCGCATCAGTCAGAAGAGCCATCCTCATAAAGTGTAAACACCAGAAATGCAGGACAGGGCAAGGAGAAGAGGGAGCCCTGTGAGGCTTATAGTGGAAATGTATATTGCCAACGGCCATTCTGGAGAAGTGTATTGTGTTTACTAAAGCATCTAAAAAATGAGCTACAGAGCATAGGGCACTTGCACTCATGGGCGTATATCTTGGGAAAAACAAAAATCGAGAGGACACAGGCACCCCAATGTTTACTGCCTCTCTGTTTAAAAGATCCTCGACTAGGATATAACTTAAATGTCTCTGGAGGGAAAAAATGGATAGAGATGTGGTACTTATGTAGAGTGGACTATTACTCAGCCTGGAAATCAATGAAATATGGCCAGTTGTAACAACTCCGGAGGAGTTACGTATGATCATTCTAAGTGACATAATTCAAAAAGAAAAAGACACATATCATAAGATATCACTTAAAGGTGGAATCCAAAATGGCTACACATGAAATAAATTACAAAACAAAAACATAGTCAAATATGTAGAAAACACGCGTAAGGCTGCTAAACGGGAAAGGTGGGGAGGGGTGAGGCATCATCCAGGAGGTTGAAATTAGCAAAGATACCATTCCAAATACCAAACTGATAATCCACAAGGCCTACACGGTAGCTAAAAGAACTGCACTCAGCACACTCAAGTCACCGGAAAAGAATATATATGACTGGTAAGAATCTGAAAAAGAATTTATTGATGTCTCTCTGTACGTGAATCAAGTGGATGTACAGCAGAAAGAAACAGAGCTTTGAAAATCAGCTGTAACCAATATAGTAATAAATTGAAAAAAATAAACGACAGAGAGACAGAGAAAACCTCTTACAACTTTTCCTCAGGGACGGTGATGCAACATGGATTGAACACATCTAGACCCACAGCAGGATGAGACATAAGGCTGGAAACTGTTCGCGCTAAGAGAAATGTGAGGTTGGGTGAGGAAATGCACACCCTTTAAAGTAATACTACCTGGTACCCATTCAATGGGTCCCAAATCTGCACGTTCAAGGAATCTTCCTACAGCTAAAACATGCATGGAAAACATGCATGGAAAACACCATGTGATCGGGAGATGTGTCAAAAATGCACCTCATTTATCCTCTCCTGGTGCTCCTGTTCATCATTCCAACCACGTTACTTAGAATCTCCCCACTTAGAGAATCAGCACATTTAAACTTCTGTTTCACACATTTTGCAAATTGTGAGGAGGATGAACGGGAAGAGGGGGAACCAATGAGAGAATAGTTGTAGGGGTTTGGACGGGCACATGTCACTCTAATTTCCCATTAAGAATAAGAATTAAAAAAAGGCTCAGCCCGCCTCGCCGGAGCCAAAATAGGGCCTGAAGCAATCCTGCGGCTTTGAGGCCAGCTCACAAAAAAGCAACTTAAAAAATGGAGCTCAGGGTCACTGCAATTCACAAACCTGCAGAGTTATAAATGAAAACTAACGTCCAAAAATATGTCGAGGTAAGGCAAAGAAGAGGATCTGAATGCAAGACAGAATTGCAAGAAACAGATTTCAAGAGATAGATTGGACTCGTCTTTAAAGTACATGAAAAGCGGCAGAATTTCGACAATGATGTAGTTGGCCCAAAGGGGAGTATGCGTTTTTTCCCGAATATATCCAGGAAAAAACGCATACGCACTTTATGGGCAACCAAGCAAGCAAGCAATGCAAATGTGCACAACAAAGAAGTCTCATTTCCCACCGGTCAAAAGGGTCATCCGAAAAAATTGTAAAAACCAGAAATGCAGGACAGGCCATGGAGAACAGGGAGCCTTTATACGCTGATGGACAGTGTGTGAACTGCCGAGAGCCACTCTGGAGAAGTGTATGGTGGTTCCTAAATCATCTAAAAAACAGAGCTACAGAGCATAGGGCACTTCCAATCATGGAAGTATATCTAGGGAAGTCTAAAAATCAACAAGACACAAGCACACCACAGTTTAGGGCTACTCTGTTTACAAGAACCTCAACTTCAGTACACCTTAAATATCCCAGGAAAGAGAACAATGGATAAAGAAAATGTGGTACTTATGTACAATGGAATATCTCTTCACCATGAAATCAATGTAATAAGGCTAGTAGAAGGATAAAGAGTGGATTTAGGTCCGATAATACTACTTGAAATAAGTCAAACAGAAAAAGAAACATATCATAAGATATCACTTATAGAGGGAGGATAAATATGGCTGCACAAAAAATGAATTACAAAACAGAACAGTGTCTCACATTTAGAAAACACACTTATGTCAGCTTAAGGGGAAAGGAGAGGTGGGGTGATGCATAAAACCAGAGTTTGAAATTAGCACAGATACCGTTCAATAAACCAAATAGGTATTAGACAAGATCTACACCTTGCTCAATGAACTGGCCTCAACAAACCCTACACACCGCAGAGAAATATATCTGAGTAATAAGAATCTTAAAACCCATGTATTGATATATCTCCATAAGGGAATCAAGTGTGTGCAGAGCGGCACAAACACAGCAGTGAAAATGAGCTAAACCCCATTATAGAAATAAATTTTAAAATCAAAACGCAGAAACAATGAAAGAGAGAAAAATTCTTACAAAATTCGCTCAGGGGCTGTGATGCAACCTGGAATGACCACATATAAACCCACAGCTGGATAAGACATAAGGCTGGACACTTGGGGCTGAGAGCATTGGTGAGCTTTGGTGAGCAACTGCCGAAAGTTTAATGCAATACTTCATGCTACTCATTCCAAGGGTCCCAACACTCCAGGTTGAAGGGAATCTTCCTACAGCTAAACCATGCATGGGAAATCCAGCGGATGGTATACCATATGATCGGGAAAGGTTTCTAAAACGCACCTCATTTTCCTCTCCTGGGGCTCCGGATCAACATTCCAGACACTTTACTAACAACATCTCCACATGGAGAGTCAATGCCTTTAAGTTCCGGTATCGCACAGTCTGCAGTTAGTGCGGAGGATGAATGGGAATAGGGTGAACCAGTGAGAAAATAGCTGTAGCGGTTTCAATGGGCACATGTCACTCTAATTTCACATCAGGAAGAAGAATTAACCAAAGGCAGAGCAAGGCGCCAAAGAAGAAGAATAGGGCCTGAAGAAATCCTGTGGATATGAGGAAGATCACAAAAATAAGAGCTGAAAAATGGAGGTAAGGGCCACTGCAATTCACAAACCTGCAGAGTTATAAAGGCCAACTATTTTCCAAAAGTATATTGAGGTAAGGCTATGAAGAGGCACTGACAGCAAGGCAGAATTGCAGGAAACCGATTTCAGGAGATAGACTGGAATTGCATTTAAAGCATAGGAAAATAGGCAGAATGTCCACAACGATGCACTTGGCCAAAAAGGGCGTATGCGTTTTTTCCTGAATATATTCAGGAAATAACGCATACGCACTTTTTGGCCAACCAAGCAAGCTTGCAAAGGAAATCTGCACTACAATGAAGTCTCACTGCCCCCCATCAAAAGGGACATCTGAAAAAAGTGTAAAATCCAGAAAGGCAGGACAGGCCATGGAGAACTGGGAGCCTTGTTATGCTGATGGGCGGGATGTAAATTGCCAACAGCCACTCTGGAGAAGTGTATGGTGTTTCCTGAAACATCTAAAAAACAAAGCAACAGAGCCTAGGGCACTTCCACTTATGGTCCTATAGCTTAGGGAAATTAAAATCAAAAAGACACAGCCACCCCAAAGTTTGGGACGGCTCTGTTTACAGGAACCTTGTATATGGTACAAGTTCAATATCGCAGAAAGCAAAAGATGGATAAAGAAGTTGTGGTACTTACGTACAATGCAATATCACTCAGCAATGAAATCTATGACATCAGGCCCGTAGCAGCATAATGAGTGGATTCAGGTACGATGATTCTAAGTGAAATAAGTCACACAGAAAAAGGAACATCATAAGGTATCACTACTACACGGAATGTAAACTTGGCTACACAGAAACTGAAATACAAAACAGAACAGGGTCTCAAATGTAGAAAACCAACTTATGCTTGCTTAAGGGGAATGGTGAGTTGGGGTGCTGCATGAAACCAGAGATTGAAATTGCCACAGATACCGTTCCATAAGCCAAATATGTAATAGACAAGAGCTACTCCTTGCTCAACGAAGAGGACACAGCACGCCATATTAAATGCCTAAGAATATACCTAACTAGTAAGAATCTTAAAACCTATAGATTTATATGTCTCCGAAAGAGAATCAAGCATGTGTACAGCGGCATAAGCGTAGCATTGATAGGATTGGTGAGGTTCAGTGAGCAAATGCAGACCCTTTGAAGTCATATTGCATGATACCCATTCCATGCTTCTCAACTCTCCAGGTTTAAGGGATTCTTCCTTCAGCTAAAACATGCATGTGGAACCCAGAGTATGATCCACTGTGTGATCGGGAAACGTGTTCAAATGTGTCTCAGTTTTCGTCCCCTGGTACTTGGGTGCAACATTCCAGACGCTTTACTAACACTCTCCCCACTTGGAGAGTCAGTGCCTTTAACCTCCTGTTTGGCCCAGTTTGCAATTTCTGCGGAAAATGAAAAGGAATAGGGGGAACCAATGAGAGACTAGCTGGAGGTGTCTGGACGGGCAAATTTAACTCTCATTTCCCAACAGGAAGAGGAATTAACCAAAGGCTCAGCGTGCCATGCCGGAACCACACTAGGGCCTGAAGCAATCCTGCGGTGTTGCGGCCAGCTCACAAGAAAGCGAGTTGAAGAAAGGAGCTCAGGGGCACTGTAATTCAGAAACCTGCAGAGTTATAAATGACAGCTATCGTCCAAAAATATATTGAAGTAAGGCTGGCAAGAGGACTTGAATGCGGGGCAGAATTGCAGGAAACCGATTTCAAGAGGTAGACTGGAATTGCATGTAAAGAATAGGAAAAGAGGCAGACCGTCCACAATGATGCACTTGGCCAAAAAGGGCGTATGCGTTTTTTCTTGAATATATTCAAGAAAAAACGCATACACCCTTTTTGGCCAAGGAAGCAAGCTTGCAAAGGAAATCTGCACTACAATGAAGTCTCACTGCCCCCCGGTCAAAAGGGCCATCTGAAAAAAGTGTAAAATCCAGAAAGGCAGGACAGGCCATGGAGAATTGGGAGCCTTGTTATGCTGATGGGCGGGATGTAAATTGCCAACAGCCACTCTGGAGAAGTGTATGGTGTTTCCTGAAACATCCAAAAAACAAAGCAACAGAGCCTAGGGCACTTCCACTTATGGTCCTATAGATTAGGGAAATTAAAATCAAAAAGACACAGCCACCCCAAAGTTTGGGACGGCTCTGTTTACAAGAACCTCGTTTACGGTACAAGTTCAATATCGCAGAAAGCGAAAATGGATAAAGAAGTTGTGGTACTTACGTACAATGCAATATCACTCAGCAATGAAATCTATGTCATCAGGCCAGTAGCAGCATAATGAGTGGATTCAGGTACGATGGTTCTAAGTGAAATAAGTCACACAGAAAAAGAAACATCATAAGATATCACTAATACAAGGAATGTAAACTTGGCTATACAGGAACTGCATTACAAAACAGAATAGGGTCTCAAATGTAGAAAACCAACTTATGCTTGCTTAAGGGGAAAGGTGAGTTGGGGTGCTGCATAAAACCAGAGATTGAAATTAACACAGATACCGTTCCATAAGCCAAATATGTAATAGACAAGAGCTACTGCTTGCTCAACGAAGTGGACTCAACACCCCATATTAAAAGCCTAAGAATATACCTGACTAGTAAGAATCTTAAAACCTATGGATTTATATGTCTCCGAAAGAGAATCAAGCGTGTGTACAGCAGCCTAAACGAAGCAGTGATAGGATTGGTGAGGTTCGGTGAGCAAATGCAGACCCTTTGAAGTCATATTGCATGGTACTCATTCCATGGTTCTCAACTCTCCAGGTTTAAGGGATTCTTCATTCAGCTAAAACATGCATGTGGAACCCAGATTATGATCCACTGTGTAATCAGGAAACGTGTTCAAATGTGTCTCAGTTTTCGTCCCCTGGTACTCGGGTGCAACATTCCAGACGCTTTACTAACACTCTCCCCACTTGGAGAGTCAATGACTTTAACCTCCTGTTTGGCCCAGTTTGCAATTTCTGCGGAAAATGAACAGGAATAGGGAGAACCAATGAGAGACTAGCTGGAGGTGTCTGGACGGGCAAATTTAACTCTCATTTCCCACCAGGAAGAGGAATTAACCAAAGGCTCAGCGTGCCATGCCGGAACCACACTAGGGCCTGAAGCAATCATGCGGTGTTGCGGCCAGCTCACAAGAAAGCGAGTTGAAGAAAGGAGCTCAGGGGCACTGTAATTCACAAACCTGCAGAGTTATAAATGACAGCTATCGTCCAAAAATATATTGAAGTAAGGCTGCCAAGAGGACTTGAATGCGGGGCAGAATTGCAGGAAACCGATTTCAGGAGGTAGACTGGAATTGCATGTAAAGCATAGGACAAGAGGCAGAACGTCCACAATGATGCACTTGGCCAAATAGGGCGTATGCGTTTTTTCCTGAATATATTCAGGAAAAAAAGCATACGCCCTTTTTGGTGAACCAAGCAAGCTTGCAAAGGAAATCTGCAATACAATGAAGTCTCACTGCCCCCCGGTCAAAAGGGCCATCTGAAAAAAGTGTAAAATCCAGAAGGCAGGACAGGCCATGGAGAACTGGGAGCCTTCTTATGCTGATGGGCGGGATGTAAATTGCCAACAGCCACTCTGAAGAAGTGTATGGTGTTTCATGAAACATCTAGAAAACAAAGCAACAGAGCCTAGGGCACTTCCACTTATGGTCCTATAGCTTAGGGAAATTAAAATCAAAAAGACACAGACACACCAAAGTTTGGGACGGCTCTGTTTACAAGAACCTCGTTTACGGTACAAGTTCAATATCGCAGAAAGCGAAAAATGGATAAAGAAGTTGTGGTACTTACGTACAATGCAATATCACTCAGCAATGAAATCTATGTCATCAGGCCATTAGCAGCATAATGAGTGGATTCAGGTACGATGATTCTAAGTGAAATAAGTCACAGAGAAAAATAAACATCATAAGTTATCACTAATACATGGAATGTAAACTTGGCTACACAGGAACTGAATTACAAAACAGAACAGGTTCTCAAATGTAGACAACCAACTTATGCTTGCTTAAGGGGAATGGTGAGTTGGGGTGCTGCATAAAACCAGAGATTGAAATTAGCACAGATACCGTTCCATAAGCCAAATATGTAATAGACAAGAGCTACTCCTTGCTCAACAAAGTGGACTCAACACCCCATATTAAACGCCTAAGAATATACCTGACTAGTAAGAATCTTATAACCTATGGATTTATATGTCTCCAAAAGAGAATCAAGCGTGTCTACAGTGGCATAAACGCAGCAGTGATTGGATTGGTGAGGATCGGTGAGCAAATGCAGACCCTTTGAAGTCATATTGCATGGTACCCATTCCATGGGTCTCAACTCTCCAGGTTTAAGGGATTCTTCCTTCAGCTAAAACATGCATGTGGAACCCAGAGTATGATCCACCGTGTGATCGGGAAACGTGTTCAAATGTGTCTCAGTTTTCGTCCCCTGGTACTCGGGTGCAACATTCCAGACGCTTTACTAACACTCTCCCCACTTGGAGAGTCAGTGCCTTTAACCTCCTGTTTGGCCCAGTTTGCAATTTCTGTGGAAAATGAACAGGAATAGGGAGAACCAATGAGAGACTAGCTGGAGGTGTCTGGACGGGCAAATTTAACTCTCATTTCCCACCAGTAAGAGGAATTAACCAAAGGCTCAGCGTGCCATGCAGGAACCACACTAGGGCCTGAAGCAATCCTGCGGTGTTGCGACAGCTCACAAGAAAGCGAGTTGAAGAAAGGAGCTCAGGGGCCCTGTAATTCACAAACCTGCAGAGTTATAAATGACAGCTATCGTCCAAAAATATATTGAAGTAAGGCTGCCAAGAGGACTTGAAAGCGGGGCAGAATTGCAGGAAACCGATTTCAGGAGGTAGACTGGAATTGCATGTAAAGCATAGGAAAAGAGGCAGAACGTCCACAATGATGCACTGGGCCAAAAAGGGCGTATGCATTTTTACGCATACGCACTTTTTGGCCAAACAAGCAAGCTTGCGAAGGAAATCTGCACTACAATGAAATCTCACTGCCCCCCAGTCAAAAGGGCCATCTGAAAAAAGTGTATAATCCAGAAAGGCAGGACAGGCCATGGAGAACTGGGAGCCTTGTTATGCTGATGGGCGTGATGTAAATTGCCGAGGGCCACTCTGGAGAAGTGTATGGTGTTTCCTGAAACATCTAAAAAACAAAGCAACAGAGCCTAGGGCACTTCCACTTATGGTCCTATAGCTTAGGGAAATTAAAATCAAAAAGACACTGCCACCCCAAAGTTTGGGAGGCTCTGTTTACAAGAACCTCATTTACGGTATAAGTTCAATATCACAGAAAGCGAAAAATGGATAAAGAAGTTGTGGTACTTACATAAAATGCAATATCACTCAGCAATGAAATCTATGTCATCAGGCCAGTAGCAGCATAATAAGTGGATTCAGGTACGATGAGTCTAAGTGAAATAAGTCACACAGAAAAAGAAACATCATAAGATATCACTAATACACGAAATGTAAACTTGGCTACACAGGAACTGAATTACAAAAGAGAACAGAGTCTCAAATGTAGAAAACCAACTTATGCTTGTTTAAGGGGAAAGGTGAGTTGGGGTGCTGCATAAAACCAGAGATTGAAATTAGCACAGATACCTTTCCATAAGCCAAATGTGTAATCGACAAGAGCTACTGCTTGCTCAACGAAGGGGACTCAACACCTCATATTAAACGCCTAAGAATATACCTGACTAGTAAGAATCTTAAAATCTATGGATTTATATGTCTCCGAAAGAGAATCAAGCATGTGTACAGCGGCATAAACGCAGCAGTGATAGGATTCGTGAGGTTCGGTGAGCAAATGCAGACCCTTTGAAGTCATATTGCATGGTACCCATTCCATAGCTCTCAACTCTCGAGGTTTAAGGGATTCTTCCTTCAGCTAAAACATGCATGTGGAACCCAGAGTATGATCCACCGTGTGATCGGGAAACATGTTCAAATGTGTCTCAGTTTTCGTCCCCTGGTACTCGGGTGCAACATTCCAGACGCTTTACTAACACTCTCCCCACTTGGAGAGTCAGTGCCTTTAAACTCCTGTTTGGCCCAGTTTGCAATTTCTGCGGAAAATGAACAGGAATAGGGAGAAACAATGAGAGACTAGCTGGAGGTGTCTGGATGGGCAATTTTAACTCTCATTTCCCACCAGGAAGAGGAATTAACCAAAGGCTCAGTGAGCCATGTCGAAACCACACTAGGGCCTGAAGCAAACCTGCGGTGTTGCGGCCAGCTCACAAGAAAGCGAGTTGAAGAAAGGAGCTCAGGGGCACTGTAATTCACAAACCTGCAGAGTTATAAATGACAGCTCTTGTCCAAAAATATATTGAAGTAAGGCTGCCAAGAGGACTTGAAAGCGGGGCAGAATTGCAGGAAACCGATTTCAGCAGGTAGACTGGAATTGCATGTAAAGCATAGGCAAAGAGGCAGAACGTCCACAATGATGCACTTGGCCAAAAAGGGCGTATGCGTTTTTTCCTGAATATATTCAGGAAAAAACGCATACGCCCTTTTTGGCCAACCAAGGAAGCTTGCAAAGGAAATCTGCACTACAATGCAGTCTCACTGCCCCCCGGTCAAAAGGACCATCTGAAAATAGTGTATAATCCAGAAAGGCAGGACAGGCCATGGAGAACTGGGAGCCTTCTTATGCTGATGGGCGGGATGTCAATGGCAAACAGCCACTCTGGAGAAGTGTATGTTGTTTCCTGAAACATCTAAAAAACAAAGCAACAGAGCCTAGGGCACTTCCACTTATGGTCCTATAGCTTAGGGAAATTAAAATCAAAAAGACACAGCCACCCCAAAGTTTGGGACGGCTCTGTTTACAAGAACCTCGTTTACGGTACAAGTTCAATATCGCAGAAAGCGAAAAATGGATAAAGAAGTTGTGGTACTTATGTACAATGCAATATCACTCAGCAATGAAATCTATGTCATCAGGCCAGAAGCAGCATAATGAGTGAATTCAGGTACGACGATTCTAAGTGAAAGAAGTCACACAGAAAAAGAAACATCATAAGGTATCACTAATACACGGAATGTAAACTTGGCTAGATAGGAACTGAATTACAAAACAGAATAGGGTCTCAAATGTAGAAAACCAACTTATGCTTGCTTAAGGGGAAAGGTGAGTTGGGGTGCTGCATAAAACCAGAGATTGAAATTAGCACAGATACCTTTCCATAAGCCAAATATGTAATAGACAAGAGCTACTGCTTGCTCAATGAAGCGGACTCAACACCCCATATTAAACGCCTAAGAATATACCTGACTAGTAAGAATCTTAAAACCTTTGGATTTATATGTCTCCGAAAGAGAATCAAGCGTGTGTACAGCGGCCTAAACGCAGCAGTGATAGGATTCGTGAGGTTTGGTGAGCAAATGCAGACCCTTTGAAGTCATATTGCATGGTACCCATTCCATGGTTCTCAACTCTCCAGGTTTAAGGGATTCTTCCTTCAGCTAAAACATGCATGTGGAACCCAGAGTATGATCCACCGTGTGATCGGGAAACGTGTTCAAATGTGTCTCAGTTTTCGTCCCCTGGTACTCGGGAGCAACATTCCAGAGGCTTTACTAACACTCTCCCCACCTGGAGAGTCAGTGCCTTTAACCTCCTGTTTGGCCCAGTTTGCAATTTCTGCGGAAAATGCACAGGAATAGGGAAAACCAATGAGAGACTAGCTGGAGGTGTCTAGAGGGACAAATTTAACTTTCATTTCTCACCAGGAAGAGGAATTAACCAAAGGCTCAGCGTGCCATGCCGGAACCACACTAGGGCCAGAAGCAATCATGCAGTGTTGCGGCCCGCTCACAAGAAAGCAAGTTGAAGAAAGGAGCTCAGGGGCACTGTAATTCACAAACCTGCAGAGTTATAAATGACAGCTATCATCCAAAAATATATTGAAGTAAGGCTGCCAAGAGGACTTGAAAGCGGGGCAGAATTGCAGGAAACCGATTTCAGGAGGTACACAGGAATTGCATGTAAAGCATAGGAACAGAGGCAGAACGTCCACAATGATGCACTTGGCCAAAAAGTACGTATGCGTTTTTTCCTGAATATATTCAGGAAAAAACGCATACGCACTTTTTGGCCAACCAAGCAAGCTTGCAAAGGAAATCTGCACTACAATGAACTCTCACTGCCCCCCGGTCAAAACGACCATTTGAAAAAAGAGTAAAATCCAGAAAGGCAGGACAGGCCATGGAGAACTGGGAGCTTTGTTATGCTGATGGGCGGGATGTAAATTTCCAGCAGCCACTCTGGAGAAGTGTATGATGTTTCCTGAAACATCTAAAAAACGGAGCAACAGAGCCTAGGGCACTTCCACTTATGGTCCTATAGCTTAGGGAAATTAAAATCAAAAAGACACAGCCACCCCAAAGTTTGGGACAGCTCTGTTTACAAGAACCTCGTTTACGGTACACGTTCAATATCGCAGAAAGCGAAAAATGGATAAAGAAGTTGTGGTACTTACGTATAATGCAATATCATTCAGCAATGAAATCTATGTCATCAGGCCAGTAGCAGCATAATGAGTGGATTGAGGTACGATGATTCTAAGTGAAATAAGTCACACAGAAAAAGGAACATCATAAGGTATCACTAATACATGGAATGTAAACTTGGCTACACAGGAACTAAATTACAAAACAGAATAGGGTCTCAAATGTAGAAAACCAACTTATGCTTGCTTAAGGGGAAAGGTGAGTTGGGGTGCTGCATAAAACCAGAGATTGAAATTAGCACAGATACCGTTCCATAAGCCAAATATGTAATAGACAAGAGCTACTGCTTGCTCAACGAAGTGGACTCAACACCCCATATTAAACTCCTAAGAATATACCTGACTAGTAAGAATCTTAAAACCTATGGATTTATATGTCTCCGAAAGAGAATCAAGCGTGTGTACAGCGGCCTAAACGCAGCAGTGATAGGATTGGTGAGGTTCGGTGAGCAAATGCAGACCCTTTGAAGTCATATTGCATGGTACCCATTCCATGGTTCTCAACTCTCCAGGTTTAAGGGATTCTTCCTTCAGCTTAATCATGCATGTGGAACCGAGAGTATGATCCACCGTGTGATCGGGAAACGTGTTCAAATGTGTCTCAGTTTTCGTCCCCTGGTACTCGGGTGCAACATTCCAGATGCTTTACTAACACTCTCCCCACTTGGAGAGTCAGTGCCTTTAACCTCCTGTTTGGCCCAGTTTGCAATTTCTGCGGAAAATGAACAGGAATAGGGAGAACCAATGAGAGACTAGCTGGAGGTGTCTGGACGGGCAAATTTAACTCTCATTTCCCAGCAGGAAGTGGAATTAACAAAAGGCTCAGCGTGCCATGCCAGACCCACACTAGGGCCTGAAGCAATCCTTGGGTGTTGCGGCCAGCTCACAAGAAAGCGAGTTGAAGAATGGAGCTCTGGGGCACTGTAATTCACAAACCTGCAGAGTTATAAATGACAGCTATCGTCCAAAAATATATTGAAGTAAGGCAGCCAAGAGGACTTGAAAGTTGGGCAGAATTGCAGGAAACAGATTTCAGGAGGTAGACTGGAATTGCATGTAAAGCATAGGAAAAGACGCAGAACGTCCACAGTGATGCACTTGGCCAAAAAGGGCATATTCGTTTTTTCCTGAATATCAGGAAAAGAGCCATACGCCCTTTTTGGCCAACCAAGCAAGCTTGCAAAGGAAATCTGCACTACAATGAAGTCTCACTGCCCCCCGGTCAAAAGGGCCATCTGAAAAAAGTGTATAATCCAGAAAGGCAGGACAAGCAATGGAGAACTGGGAGCCTTGTTATGCTGATGGGCGTGATGTAAATTGCCAAGAGCCACTCTGGATAAGTGTATGGTGTTTCCTGAAACATCTAAAAAATAAAGCAACAGAGTCTAGGGCACTTCCACTTATGGTCCTATAGCTTAGGGAAATTAAAATCAAAAAGACACAGCCACCCCAAAGTTTGGGAGGCTCTGTTTACAAGAACCTCGTTTACGGTATAACTTCAATATCACAGAAAGCGAAAAATGGATAAAGAAGTTGTGGTACTTACGTAGAATGCAATATCACTCAGCAATGAAATCTATGTCATCAGGCCCGTAGCAGCATAATGAGTGGATTCAGGTACGATGATTCTAAGTGAAATAAGTCACACAGAAAAAGAAACATCATAAGATATCACTAATACACGAAATGTAAACTTGGCTACACAGGAACTGAATACAAAACAGAACAGGATCTCAAATGTAGAAAACCAACTTATGCTTGCTTAAGGGGAAAGGTGAGTTGGGGTGCTGCATAAAACCAGAGATTGAAATTAGCACAGATACCGTTCCATAAGCCAAATGTGTAATCGACAAGAGCTACTGCTTGCTCAACGAAGTGGACTCAACACCCGATATTAAACACCTAAGAATATACCTGACTAGTAAGAATCTTAAAATCTATGGATTTATATGTCTCTGAAAGAGAATCAAGAGTGTGTACAGCGGCATAAACGCAGCAGTTATCGGATTGGTGAGGTTCGGTGAGCAAATGCAGACCCTTTGAAGTCATATTGCATGGTACCCATTCCATGGTTCTCAACTCTCCAGGTTTAAGGTATTCTTCCTTCAGCTAAAACATGCATGTGGAACGCAGAGTACGATCCACCGTGTGATCGGGAAACGTGTTCAAATGTGTCTCAGTCTTCGTCCGCTGGTACTCGGGTGCAACATTCCAGACGCTTTACTAACACTCTCCCCACTTGGAGACTCAGTGCCTTTAACCTCCTGTTTGGCCCAGTTTGCAATTTCTGCGGAAAATGAACAGGAATAGGGAGAACCAATGAGAGACTAGCTGGAGGTGTCTGGACGGGCAAATTTAACTCTCATTTCCCACCAGGAAGAGGAATTAACCAAAGGCTCAGCGTGCCATGCCAGTACCACATTAGGGCCTGAAGCAATCCGGCAGTGTTGCAGTCAGCTAACAAGAAAGCGAGTTGAAGAAAGGAGCTCAGGGGCACTGTAATTGACAAACCTGCAGAGTTCTAAATGACAGCTATCGTCCAAAAATATATTGAAGTAAGGCTGCCAAGAGGACTTGAAAGCGGGGCAGAATTGCATGAAACCGATTTCAGGAGGTAGACTGGAATTGCATGTAAAGCATAGGAAAAGAGGCAGAACGTCCACAGTGATGCACTTGGCCAAAAATGGCGTATGCGTTTTTTCCTGAATATATTCAGGAAAAAATGCATACGCACTTTTTGGCCAACCAAGCAAGCTTGCAAAGGAAATCTGCACTACAATGAAGTCTCACTGCCCCCCGGTCAAAAGGGCCACCTGAAAAAAGTGTAAAATCCAGAAAGGCAGGACAGGCCATGGAGAACTGAGAGCCTTCTTATGCTGATGGGCAGGATGTAAATTGCCAACAGCCACTCTGGAGAAGTGTATGGTGTTTCCTGAAACATCTAAAAAACAAAGCAACAGAGCCTAGGGCATTTCCACTTATGGTCCTATAGCTTAGGGAAATTAAAATCAAAAAGACACAGCCACCCCAAAGTTTGGGATGGCTCTGTTTACAAGAACCTCGTTTACGGTACAAGTTCAATATTGCAGAAAGCGAAAAATGGATAAAGAAGTTGTGGTATTTACGTACAATGCAATATCACTCAGCAATGAAATCTATGTCATCAGGCCCGTAGCAGCATAATGAGTGGATACAGGTACGATGATTCTAAGTGAAATAAGTCACACAGAAAAAGAAACATCATAAGATATCACTACTACACGGAATGTAAACTTGGCTACACAGGAACTGAAATACAAAACAGAACATGGTCTCAAATGTAGAACCAACTTATGCTTGCTTAAGGGGAATGGTGAGTTGGGGTGCTACATAAAACCAGAGATTGAAATTAGCACACATACCGTTCCATAAGCCAAATATGTTATAGACAAGAACTACTCCTTGCGCAACGAAGTGGACTCAACACCCCATATTAAACGCCTAAGAATATACCTGACTAGTAAGAATCTTAAAACCTATGGATTTATATGTATCCGAAAGAGAATCAAGCGTGTGTACAGCGGAATAAACGCAGCAGTGATAGGACTGCTGAGGTTCTGTGAGCAAATGCAGACCCTTTGAAGTCATATTGCATGGTACCCATTCCATGTGTCTCAACTCTCCAGGTTTAAGGAATTCTTCCTTCAGCTAAAACATGCATGTGGAACCCAGAGTATGATCCACTGTGAGATCGGGAAACGTGTTCAAATGTGTCTCAGTTTTCGTCCCCTGGTACTCGGGTGCAACATTCCAGATGCTTTACTAACACTCTCCCCACTTGGAGAGTCAGTGACTTTAACCTACTGTTTGGCCCAGTTTGCAATTTCTGCGTAAGAAGAACTGGAATAGGGAGAACCAATGAGAGACAAGCTGGAGGTGTCTGGACAGGCAAATTTAAGTCTCATTTCCCACCAGGAAGAGGAATTAACCAAAGGCTCAGCATGCCATGCCAGTACCACATTAGGGCCTGAAGCAATCCGGCGGTGTTGCGGCCAGCTCATAAGAAAGCGAGTTGAAGAAAGGAGCTCAGGGGCACTGTAATTCACAAACCTGCAGAGTTATAAATGACAGCTATCGTCCAAAAATATATGGAAGTAAGGCTGCCAAGAGGACTGGAATGCGGGGCAGAATTGCAGGAAACCGATTTCAGGAGGTAGACTGGAATTGCATGTAAAGCATAGGAAAAGAGGCAGAACGTCCACAATGATGCACTTGGCCAAAAAGGGCGTATGCGTTTTTTCCTGAATATATTCAGGAAAAAACGCATACGCCCTTTTTGGCCAACCAAGCAAGCTTGCAAAGGAAATCTGCACTACAATGCAGTCTCACTGCCCCCCGGTCAAAAGGGCCACCTGAAAAAAGTGTAAAATCCAGAAAGGCAGGACAGGCCATGGAGAACTGGGAGCCTGCTTATGCTGATGGGCGGGATGTAAATTGGAAACAGCCACTCTGGAGAAGTGTATGGTGTTTCCTGAAACATCTAAAAAACAAAGCAACAGAGCCTAGGGCACTTCCACTTATGGTCCTATAGTTTAGGGAAATTAAAATCAAAAACACACAGCCACCCCAGAGTTTGGGACGGCTCTGTTTACAAGAACCTCGTTTACAGTACAAGTTCAATATCACAGAAAGCAAAAAATGGATAAAGAAGTTGTGGTACTAACGTACAATGCAATATCACTCAGCAATGAAATCTATGTCATCAGGCCCTTAGCAGCATAATGAGTGGATTCAGGTACGATGATTCTAAGTGAAATAAGTCACACAGAAAATGAAACATCATAAGGTATCACTAATACACGGAATGTAAACTTGGCTACACAGGAACTGAATTACAAAACAGAATAGGGTCTCAAATGTAGAAAACCAACTTATGCTTGCTTAAGGGGAAAGGTGAGTTGGGGTGCTGCATAAAACCAGAGATTGAAATTAACACAGATACCGTTTCATAAGCCAAATATGTAATAGACAAGAGCTACTGCTTCCTAAACGAAGTGGACTCAACCCCCCATATTAAACGCCTAATAATATACCTAACTAGAAAGAATCTTAAAACCTCTGTATTTATATGTCTCCAAAAGATAATCCAGCGTGTGTACAGCGACATAAAAGCAGCAGTGATAGGATTGGTGAGGTTCAGTGAGCAAATGCAGACCCTTTGAATTCATATTGCATGGTACCCATTCCATGGTTTTGAACTCTCCAGGTTTAAGGGATTCTTCCCTCAGCTAAAACATGCATGTGGTACCCAGAGTATGATCCACCGTGTGATCGGGAAACGTTTTCAAATGTGTCTCAGATTTCGTCCCCTGGTACTCGGGTGCAACATTCCAGACGCTTTACTAACACTCTCCCCACTTGGAGAGTCAGTGCCCTTAAACTCCTGTATGGCCCAGTTTGCAATTTCTGTGGAAAAGGAACAGGAATAGGGAGAACCAATGAGAGAGTAGCTGGAAGTGTCTGGATGGGCTAATTTAACTCTCATTTCCCAGCAGGAAGTGGAATGAACCAAAGGTTCAGCGTGCCATGCCGGAACCACACTAGGGTCTGAAGCAATCTTTCGGTGTTGCAGCCATCTCACAAGAAAGCGAGTTGAAGAAAGGAGCTGAGGGGCACTGTAATTCACAAACCTGCAGAGTTATAAATGACAGCTATCGTCCAAAAATATATTGAAGTAAGGCAGCCAAGAGGACTTGAAAGCTGGGAAGAATTGCAGGAAACCGATTTCAGGAGGTAGACTGGAATTGTATGTAAAGCATAGGAAAAGAGGCAGAACGTCCACAATGATGCACTCGGCCAAAAAGGGCGTATGCGTTTTTTCCTGAATATATTCAGGAAAAAACGCATACGCCCTTTTTGGCCAACCAAGCAAGCTTGCAAAGGAAATCTGCACTACAATGAAGTCTCACTGCCCCCCGGTCAAAAGGGCCATCTGAAAAAAGTGTAAAATCCAGAAAGGCAGGACAGGCCATGGAGAACTGGGAGCCTTCTTTAGCTGACTGGTAGGATGTAAATTGCCAACAGCCACTCTGGAGAAGTGTATGGTGTTTCCTGAAACATCAAAAAACAAAGCAACAGAGCCTAGGGCACTTCCACTTATGGTCCTATAGCTTAGGGAAATTAAAATGAAAAAGACACAGCAACCCCAAAGTTTGGGACGGCTCTGTTTACATGAACCTCGTTTACGGTACAAGTTCAATATCGCAGAAAGCGAAAAATGTAAAAAGAAGTTGTGGTACTTACGTACAATGCAATATCACTCAGCAATGAAATCTATGTCATCAGGCCAGTAGCAGCATAATGAGTGGATTCAGGTACGACGATTCTAAGTGAAATAAGTCACACAGAAAATGAAACATCATAAGATATCACTACTACACGGAATGTAAACTTGGCTACACAGGAACAGAATTATAAAACAGAAGAGGGTCTCAAATGTAGAAAACCAACTTATGCTTGCTTAAGGGGAATGGTGAGTTGGGGTGCTGCATAAAACCAGAGATTGAAATTAGCACAGATACATTTCCATAAGCCAAATACGTAATAGACAAGAGCTACTGCTTGCTCAACGAAGTGGACTCAATACCCCATATTAAACGCCTAAGAATATACCTCACTAGTAAGAATCTTAAAACCTATGGATTGATATGTCTCCGAAAGAGAATCAAGCGTTTGTACAGCGGCACAAACGCAGCAGTGATAGGATTGGTGAGGTTCGGTGAGCAAATGCAGACCCTTTGAAGTCATATTGCATGGTAACAATTCCATGGGTCTCAACTCTCCAGGTTTAAGGGATTCTTCCTTCAGCTAAAACATGCATGTGGAACCCAGAGTATGATCCACCGTGTGATCGGGAAACGTGTTCAAATGTGTCTCAGTTTTCGTCCCCTGGTACTCGGGTGCAACATTCCAGACGCTTTACTAACACTCTCCCCAATTGGAGAGTCAGTGCCTTTAACCTCCTGTTTGGCCCAGTTTGCAATTTCTGCGGAAAATGAACAGGAATAGGGAGAACCAACGAGAGACTAGCTGGAGGTGTCTGGAGGGGCAAATTTAACTCTCATTTCCCACGAGGAAGAGGAATTAACCAAAGGCTCAGCGAGCCATGCCGAAACCACACTAGGGCCTGAAGCAATCCTGCGGTGTTGCGGCCGGCTCACAAGAATGTGAGTTGAAGAAAGGAGTTCAGGGGCACTGTAATTCACAAACCTGCAGAGTTATAAATGACAGCTATCGTCCAAAAATATATTGAAGTAAGGCTGCCAAGAGAACTTGAAAGCGGGGCAGAATTGCAGGAAACCGATTTCAGGAGGTAGACTGGAATTGCATGTAAAGCATAGGAAAAGAGGCAGAAGGTCCACAATGATGCACTTGGCCAAAAAGGGCGTATGCGTTTTTTCCTGAATATATTCAGGAAAAAACGCATACGCCCTTTTTGGCCAACCAAGCAAGCTTGCAAAGGAAATCTGCACTACAATGAAGTCTCACTGCCCCCCGGTAAAAAGGGCCATCTGAAAAAAGTGTAAAATCCAGAAAGGCAGGACAGGCCATGGAGAACTGGGAGCCTTCTTATGCTGAAAGGCGGGATGTAAATTGCAAACAGCCACTCTGGAGAAGTGTATGGTGTTTCCTGAAACATCTAAAAAACAAAGCAACAGAGCCTAGGGCACTTCCACTTATGGTCCTATAGCTTAGGGAAATTAAAATCAAAAAGACACAGCCACCCCAAAGTTTGGGACGGCTCTGTTTACAAGAACCTCGTTTACGATACAAGTTCAATATCACAGAAAAAGAAAAATGGATAAAGAAGTTGTGGTACTTACGTACAATGCAATATCACTCAGCAATGAAATCTATGTCATCAGGCCAGTAGCAGCATAATGAGTGGATTCAGGTACGATGATTCTAAGTGAAATAAGTCACACAGAAAAAGAAACATCATAAGGTATCACTAATACACGGAATGTAAACTTTGCTACACAGGAACTGAATTACAAAACAGAATAGGCTCTCAAATGTAGAAAACCAACTTATGCTTGCTTAAGGGGAAAGGTGAGTTGGGGTGCTGCATAAAACCAGAGATTGAAATTAGCACAGATACCTTTCCATAAGCCAAATATGTAATAGACAAGAGCTACTGCTTGCTCAAAGAAGTGGACTCAACACCCCATATTAAACGCCTAAGAATATACCTGACTAGTAAGAATCTTAAAACCTATGGATTTATATGTGTCCAAAAGAGAATCCAGCGTGTGTACAGCGACATAAAAGCAGCAGTGATAGGATTGGTGAGGTTCGGTGAGCAAATGCAGACCCTTTGAAGTCATATTGCATGGTACCCATTCCATGGTTCTCAACTCTCCAGGTTTAAGAGATTCTTCCTTCAGCTAAAACATGCATGTGGAACCCAGAGTATGATCCACCGTGTGATCGGGAAACGTGTTCAAATGTGTCTCAGTTTTCGTCCCTGGTACTCGGGTGCAACATTCCAGACGCTTTACTAACACTCTCCCCACTTGGAGAGTCAGTGCCTTTAACCTCCTGTTTGGCCCAGTTTGCAATTTCTGCGGAAAATGAACAGTAATAGGGAGAACCAATGAGAGACTAGCTGGAGGTGTCTGGACGGGCAAATTTAACTCTCATTTCCCACCAGGAAGAGGAATTAACCAAAGGCTCAGCGAGCCATGCCGAAACCACACTAGGGCCTGAAGCAATCCTGCGGTGTTGCCGCCAGCTCACAAGAAAGCGAGTTGAAGAAAGGAGCTCAGGGTCACTGTAATTGACAAACCTGCAGAGTTATAAATGACAGCTATCGTCCAAAAATATATTGAAGTAAGGCTGCCAAGAGGACTTGAAACGGGGCAGAATTGCAGGAAACCGATTTCAGGAGGTAGACTGGAATTGCATGTAAAGCATAGGAAAAGAGGCAGAACGTCCACAATGATGCACTTGGCCAAAAAGGGCGTATGCGTTTTTTCCTGAATATATTCAGGAAAAAACGCATACGCCCTTTTTGGCCAACCAAGCAAGCTTGCAAAGGAAATCTGCACTACAATGAAGTCTCACTGCCTCCCGGTCAAAAGGGCCATCTGAAAAAAGTGTAAAATCCAGAAAGGCAGGACAGGCCATGGAGAACTGGGAGTCTTGTTATGCTGATGGGTGGGATGTAAATTGCCAAAAGCCACTTTGGAGAAGTGTATGGTGTTTCCTGAAACATCTAAAAAACAGAGCAACAGAGCCTAGGGCACTTCCACTTATGGTCCTATAGCTTAGGGAAATTAAAATCAAAAAGACACAGCCACCCCAAAGTTTGGGACGGCTCTGTTTACAAGAACCTCGTTTATGGTACAAGTTCAATATCGCAGAAAGCGAAAAATGGATAAAGAAGTTGTAGTACTTACGTACAATGCAATATCACTCAGCAATGAAATCTATGTCATCAGGCCCGTAGCAGCATAATGAGTGGATTCAGGTACGATGATTCTAAGTGAAATAAGTCACACAGAAACAGAAACATCATAAGGTATCACTAATACACGGAATGTAAACTTGGCTATACAGGAACTGAATTACAAAACAGAATAGGGTCTCAAATGTAGAAAACCAACTTATGCTTGCTTAAGGGGAATGGTGAGTTGGGGTGCTGCATAAAACCAGAGATTGAAATTAGCACAGATACATTTCCATAAGCCAAATACGTAATAGACAAGAGCTACTGCTTGCTCAACGAAGTGGACTCAATACCCCATATTAAACGCCTAAGAATATACCTCACTAGTAAGAATCTTAAAACCTATGGATTGATATGTCTCCGAAAGAGAATCAAGCGTTTGTACAGCGGCACAAACGCAGCAGTGATAGGATTGGTGAGGTTCGGTGAGCAAATGCAGACCCTTTGAAGTCATATTGCATGGTAACAATTCCATGGGTCTCAACTCTCCAGGTTTAAGGGATTCTTCCTTCAGCTAAAACATGCATGTGGAACCCAGAGTATGATCCACCGTGTGATCGGGAAACGTGTTCAAATGTGTCTCAGTTTTCGTCCCCTGGTACTCGGGTGCAACATTCCAGACGCTTTACTAACACTCTCCCCAATTGGAGAGTCAGTGCCTTTAACCTCCTGTTTGGCCCAGTTTGCAATTTCTGCGGAAAATGAACAGGAATAGGGAGAACCAACGAGAGACTAGCTGGAGGTGTCTGGAGGGGCAAATTTAACTCTCATTTCCCACCAGGAAGAGGAATTAACCAAAGGCTCAGTGAGCCATGCCGAAACCACACTAGGGCCTGAAGCAATCCTGCGGTGTTGCGGCCGGCTCACAAGAAAGTGAGTTGAAGAAAGGAGTTCAGGGGCACTGTAATTCACAAACCTGCAGAGTTATAAATGACAGCTATCGTCCAAAAATATATTGAAGTAAGGCTGCCAAGAGAACTTGAAAGCGGGGCAGAATTGCAGGAAACCGATTTCAGGAGGTAGACTGGAATTGCATGTAAAGCATAGGAAAAGAGGCAGAAGGTCCACAATGATGCACTTGGCCAAAAAGGGCGTATGCGTTTTTTCCTGAATATATTCAGGAAAAAACGCATACGCCCTTTTTGGCCAACCAAGCAAGCTTGCAAAGGAAATCTGCACTACAATGAAGTCTCACTGCCCCCCGGTAAAAAGGGCCATCTGAAAAAAGTGTAAAATCCAGAAAGGCAGGACAGGCCATGGAGAACTGGGAGCCTTCTTATGCTGAAAGGCGGGATGTAAATTGCAAACAGCCACTCTGGAGAAGTGTATGGTGTTTCCTGAAACATCTAAAAAACAAAGCAACAGAGCCTAGGGCACTTCCACTTATGGTCCTATAGCTTAGGGAAATTAAAATCAAAAAGACACAGCCACCCCAAAGTTTGGGACGGCTCTGTTTACAAGAACCTCGTTTACGGTACAAGTTCAATATCGCAGAAAAAGAAAAATGGATAAAGAAGTTGTGGTACTTACGTACAATGCAATATCACTCAGCAATGAAATCTATGTCATCAGGCCAGTAGCAGCATAATGAGTGGATTCAGGTACGATGATTCTAAGTGAAATAAGTCACACAGAAAAAGAAACATCATAAGGTATCACTAATACACGGAATGTAAACTTTGCTACACAGGAACTGAATTACAAAACAGAATAGGCTCTCAAATTTAGAAAACCAACTTATGCTTGCTTAAGGGGAAAGGTGAGTTGGGGTGCTGCATAAAACCAGAGATTGAAATTAGCACAGATACCTTTCCATAAGCCAAATATGTAATAGACAAGAGCTACTGCTTGCTCAAAGAAGTGGACTCAACACCCCATATTAAACGCCTAAGAATATACCTGACTAGTAAGAATCTTAAAACCTATGGATTTATATGTCTCTGAAAGAGAATCAAGCATGTGTACAGCGGCATAAACGCAGCAGTGATAGGATTGGTGAGGTTCGGTGAGCAAATGCAGACCCTTTGAAGTCATATTGCTTGGTACCCATTCCATGGGCCTCAACTCTCCAGGTTTAAGGGATTCTTCCTTCAGCTAAAACATGCATGTGTAACCCAGAGTATGATCCAACGTGTGATCGGGAAACGTGTTCAAATGTGTCTCAGTTTTCGTCCCCTGGTACTCGGGTGCAACATTACAGATGCTTTACTAACACTCTCCCTACTTGGAGAGTCAGGGCTTTTAACCTCCTGTTTGGCCCAGTATTCAATTTCTGCGGAAAATGAACAGGAATAGGGAAAACCAATGAGAGACAAGCTGGAGGTGTCTGGAGGGGCAAATTTAACTCTCATTTCCCACCAGGAAGAGGAATTAACCAAAGGCTCAGCATGCCATGGCGGAACCACACTAGGGCCTGAAGCAATCCTGCAGTGTTGCGGCCAGCTCACAAGAAAGCAAGTTGAAGAAAGGAGCTCAGGGGCACTGTAATTCACCAAACTGCAGAGTTATAAATGACAGCTATCGTCCAAAAATATATTGAAGTAAGGCTGCCAAGAGGACTTAAAAGCGGGGCAGAATTGCAGGAAACCGATTTCAGGAGGTAGACTGGAATTGCATGTAAAGCATAGGAAAACAGGCAGAACGACCACAATGATGCACTTGGCCAAAAAGGGCGTATGCGTTTTTTCCAGAATATATTCAGGAAAAAACGCATACGCCCTTTTTGGCCAACCAAGCAAGCTTGCAAAGGAAATCTGCACTAAAATGAAGTCTCACTGCCCCCCCGGTCAAAAGGGCCATCTGAAAAAAGTGTAAAATCCAGAAAGGCAGGACATGCCATGGAGAACTGGGAGCCTTGTTATGCTGATGGGCGGGATGTAAATTGCCAACAGCCACTCTGGAGAATTGTATGGTGTTTCCTGAAACATCCAAAAAACAAAGCAACAGAGCCTAGGGCACTTCCACTTATGGTCCTATAGCTTAGGGAAATTAAAATCAAAAAGAAACAGCCACTCCAATATTTGGGACGGCTCTGTTTACAAGAACCTCGTTTATGGGACAAGTTCAATATCGCAGAAAGCGAAAAATGGATAAAGAAGTTGTGGTACTTACGTACAATGCAATATCACTCAGCAATGAAATCTATGTCATCAGGCCCATAGCAGCATAATGAGTGGATTCAGGTACGATGATTCTAAGTATAATAAGTCACACAGAAAAAGAAACATCATAAGATATCACTAATACACGGAATGTAAACTTGGCTACACAGGAACTGAATTACAAAGCAGAACAGAGTCTCAAATGTAGAAACCCAACTTATGCTTGCTTAAGGGGAAAGGTGAGTTGGGGTGCTGCATAAAACCAGAGATTGAAATTAGCACAGATACGGTTCCATAAGCCCAATATGTAATGGACAAGAGCTACTCCTTGCTCAACGAAGTGGACTCAACACGCCATATTAAACACCTAAGAATATACCTGACTTGTAAGAATCTTAAAACCTATGGATTTATATGTCTCCGAAAGAGAATCAAGCGTGTGTACAGCGGTATAAGCACTGCAGTGATAGGATTGCTGAGGTTCGGTGAGCAAATGCAGACCCTTTGAAGGCATATTCCACGGTACCCATTCCATGGGTCTCAACTCTCCAGGTTTAAGGGATTCTTCCTTCAGCTAAAACATGGATGTGGAACCCAGAGTATGATCCACCGTGTGATCGGGAAACGTGTTTAAATGTGTCTCAGTTTTCGTCCCCTGGCACTCGGGTGCAACATTCCAGATGCTTTACTAACACTCTCCCTACTTGGGGAGTCAGGGCTTTTAACCTCCTGTTTGGCCCAGTTTGCAATTTGTGCGTAAAATGAACAGGAATAGGGAGAACCAATGAGAGACTAACTGGAGGCGTCTTGAAGTACAAATTTAACTTTCATTTCCTACCAGGAAGAGGAATTAACTAAAGGCTCGGAGGGCCATGTCACAACCACATTAGGGCATGAAGCAATCCTGCGGTGTTGCGGCCAGCTGACAAGAAAGCGAGTTGAAGAAAGGAGCTCAGGGGCACTGTAATTCACAAACCTGCAGAGTTATAAATGACAGCTATCGTCCAAAAATATATTGAAGTAAGGCTGCCAAGAGGACTTGAAAGCAGGGCAGAATTGCAGGAAACTGATTTCAGGAGGTAGACTGGAATTGCATGTAAAGCATAGGAAAAGAGGCAGAACGTCCACAATGATGCACTTGACCACAAAGTGCGTATGCGTTTTTTCCTGAATATATTCAGGAAAAAAACGCATACGCCCTTTTTGGCCAACCAAGCAAGCTTGCAAAGGAAATCTGCACTGCAATGAAGTCTCACTGCCCCCCGGTGAAAAGGGTCATCTGAAAAAAGTGTAAAATCCAGAAAGGCAGGACAGGCCATGGAGAACTGGGAGCCTTGTTATGCTGATGGGCGGGATGTAAATTGCCAACAGCCACTCTGGAGAAGTGTATGGTGTTTCCTGAAACATCCAAAAAACAAAACAACAGAGCATAGGGCACTTTCACTTATGGTCTTGTAGCTTAGGTAAATTAAAATCAAAAAGACACAGCCACCCCAAAGTTTGGGACGCCTCTGTTTACAAGAACCTCGTTTACGGTACAAGTTCAATATCACAGAAAGCGAAAAATGGATAAAGAAGTTGTGGTACTTACGTACAATGCAATATCACTCAGCAATGAAATCTATGTCATCAGGTCAGTAGCAGCATACTGAGTGGATTCAGGTACGATGATTCTAAGTGAAATAAGGCACACAGAAAAAGAAACATCATAAGATATCACTAATACACGGAATGTAAACTTGGCTACACAGGAACTGAATTACAAAACAGAACAGGGTCTCAAATGTAGAAAACCAACTCATGCTTGCTTAAGGGGAATATTGAGTTCGGGATCTGCATGAAACCGGAGATTGAAATTAACACAGATACCATTCCTTAAGCCAAATATGTAATAGACAAGAGCTACTCCTTGCTCAACGCAGTGGACTCAAGACGCCATATTAAACGCCTAAGAATATATCTGACTAGTAAGAATCTTAAAACCTATGGATTTATATGTCTCCGAAAGTGAATCAATCGTGTGTACAGCGGCATAAGCGCAGAAGTGATAGGATTGGTGAGGTTCGGTGAGCAAATGCAGACCCTTTGAAGTCATATTGCATGGTACCCATTCCATGGGTCTCAACTCTCCAGGTTTAAGGGATTCTTCCTTCAGCTAAAACATGCATGTGGAAACCAGAGTATGATCCACCATGTGATCGGGAAAGGTGTTCAAATGTTTCTCAGTTTTCTTCCTCTGGTACTCGGGTACAACATTCCAAATGCTTTACTAACACTCTCCCTACTTGGAGAGTCAGGGCTTTTAACCTCCTGTTTGGCCCAGTTTGCAATTTCTGAGGAAAATGAACAGGAATAGGGAAAACCAATGAGAGACTAGCTGGAGGTGTCTGGAAGTACAAATTTAACTCTCATTTCCCATCAGGAAGAGGAATTAACCAAAGGCTCAGCGTGCCATGCCGGAACTACACTAGGGCCTGAAGCAATCTTGCGGTGTTGCGTCCAGCTCACAAGAAAGCGAGTTGACGAAAGGAGCTCAGGTGCACTGTAATTCACAAACCTGCAGAGTTATAAATGACAGCTATCGTCCAAAAATATATTGAAGTAAGTCTGCCAAGAGGACTTGAAAGCAGGGCAGAATTGCAGGAAACCGATTTCAGGAGGTAGACTGGAATTGCATGTAAAGCATAGGAAAAGAGGCAGAACGTCCACAATGATGCACTTGGCCAAAAAGGGCGTATGCGTTTTTTCCTGAATATATTCAGGAAAAAACGCATACGCCCTTTTTGGCCAACCAAGCAAGCTTGCAAAGGAAATCTGCACTACAATGAAATCTCACTGCCCCCGGTCAAAAGGACCATCTGAAAAAAGTGTAAAATCCAGAAAGGCAGGACAGGCCATGGAGAACTGGGAGCCTTCTTATGCTCATGGGCGGGATGTAAATTGCCAACAACCACACTGGAGAAGTGTATGGTGTTTCCTGAAACATCCAAAAAACAAAGCAACAGAGCCTAGGGCCCTTCCACTTATGGTCCTATAGCTTAGGGAAATTAAATCAAAAAGACACAGCCACCCCAAAGTTTGGGACGGCTCTGTTTACAAGTACCTCGTTTACGGTACAAGTTCAATATCGCAGAAAGCGAAAAATGGATAAAGAAGTTGTGGTACTTACGTACAATGCAATATCACTCAGCAATGAAATCTATGTCATCAGGCCCGTAGCAGCATAATGAGTGGATTCAGGTACGATGATTCTAAATGAAATAAGTCACACAGAAAAAGAAACATCATAAGATATCACTAATACATGGAATGTAAACTTGGCTACACAGGAACTGAATTACAAAACAGAATAGGGTCTCAAATGTAGAAAACCAACTTATGCTTGCTCTAGGGGAAAGGTGAGTTGGGGTGCTGCATAAAACCAGATATTGAAATTAGCACAGATACCATTCCATAAGCCAAATATGTAATAGACAAGAGCTACTCCTTGCTCAATGAAGTGGACTCAACACCCCATATTAAATGCCTAAGAATATACCTGACTAGTAAGAATCTTAAAACCTATGGATTTATATGTCTCCGAAAGAGTATCAAGTGTGTGTAGAGCGTCATAAACGCAGCAGTGATAGGATTGGTGAGGATCGGTGAGCAAAGGCAGACCCTTTGAAGTCATATTGCATGGTACCCATTCCATGGGTCTCAACTCTCCAGGTTTAAGGGATTATTCCTTCAGCTAAAACATGCATGTGGAACCCAGAGTATGATCCACCATGTGATCGGGAAACGTGTTCAAATGTGTCTCAGTTTTCGTCCCCTGGTACTCGGGTGCAACATTCCAGACGCTTTACTAACACTCTCCCCACTTGGAGAGTCAGTGCCTTTAACCTCCTGTGTGGCCCAGTTTACAATTTCTGCGGAAAATGAACAGGAATAGGGAGAACCAATGAGAGACTAGCTGGAGGTGTCTGGACGGGCAAATTTAACTCTCATTTCCCACCAGGAAGTGGAATTAACCAAAGGCTCAGCGTGCCATGCCAGAACCACACTAGGGCCTGAAGAAATCCTGCGGTTTTGTGGCCAACTCACAAGAAAGCGAGTTGAAGAAAGGAGCTCAGGGGCACTGTAATTCACAAACCTGCAGAGTTATAAATGACAGCTATCGTCCAAAAATATATTGAAGTAAGGCTGCCAAGAGGACTTGAAAGCGGGGCAGAATTGCAGGAAACCGATTTCAGGAGGTAGACTGGAATTGCATGTAAAGCATAGGAAAAGAGGCAGAACGTCCACAATGATGCACTTGGCCAAAAAGGGCGTATGCGTTTTTTCCTGAATATATTCAGGAAAAAACGCATACGCCCTTTTTGGCCATCCAAGCAAGCTTGCAAAGGAAATCTGCACTACAATGAAGTCTCACTGCCCCCCCGGTCAAAAGGGCCATCTGAAAAAAGTGTATAATCCAGAAAGGCAGGACAGGCCATGGAGAACTGGGAGCCTTCTTATGCTGATGGGTGGGATGTAAATTGCCAAAAGCCACTCTGGAGAAGTGTATGGTGTTTCCTGAAACATCTAAAAAACAAACCAACAGAGCCTAGGGCACTTCCACTTATGGTCCTATAGCTTAGGTAAATTAAAATCAAAAAGTCACAGCAACCCCAAAGTTTGGGACGGCTCTGTTTACAAGAACCTCATTTACAGTACAAGTTCAATATCGCAGAAAGCGAGAAATGGATAAAGAAGTTGAGGTACTTACGTACAATGCAATATCACTCAGCAATGAAATCTATGTCATCAGGCCCTTAGCAGAATAATGAGTGGATTCAGGTACGATGATTCTAAGTGAAATAAGTCACAGAGAAAAAGAAACATCATAAGATATCACTACTACACGGAATGTAAACTTGGCTACACAGGAACTGAATTACAAAACAGAACAGGGTCTCAAATGTAGAAAACAAACTTATGCTTGCTTAGGGGGAAAGGTGAGTTGGGGTGCTGCATAAAACCAGAGATTGAAATTAGCACAGATACCATTCCATAAGCCAAATATGTAATAGACAAGAGCTACTGCTTGCTCAACGAACTGGACTCAACACCCCATATTAAACGCCTAAGAATATATCTGACTAGTAAGAATCTTAGAACCTATGGGTTTATATGTCTCCGAAAGAGAATCAAGCGTGTGTACAGCGGCATAAATGCAGCAGTGATAGGATAGGTGAGGTTCGGTGAGCAAATGCAGACCCTTTGAAGTCATATTGCATGGTACCCATTCCATGGGTCTCAACTCTCCAGGTTTAAGGGATTCTTCCTTCAGCTAAAACATACATGTGGAACCCAGAGTATGATCCACCATGTGATAGGGAAACGTGTTCAAATGTGTCTCAGTTTTCGTCCACTGGTACTTGGTTGCAACATTCCAGACGCTTTACTAACACTCTCCCCACTTGGAGAGTCAGTGCCTTTAACCTCCTGTTTGGCCCAGTTTGCAATATCTGCGGAAAATGAACAGGAATAGGGAGAACCAATGAGAGACTAGCTGGAGGTGTCTGGACGGGCAAATTTAACTCTCATTTCCCACCAGGAAGAGGAATTAACCAAAGGCTCAGCGAGCCATGCCGAAACCACACAAGAGCCTGAAGCAATCCTGCGGTGTTGCGGCCAGCTCACAAGAAAGCGAGTTGAAGAAAGGAGCTCAAGGGCACTGTAACTCAAAAACCTGCAGAGTTATAAATGACAGCTATCGTCCAAAAATATATTGAAGTAAGGCTGCCAAGAGGACTTGAAAGCGGGGCAGAGTTGCAAGAAACCGATTTCAGGAGGTAGACTGGAATTGCATGTAAAGCATAGGAAAAGAGGCAGAACGTCCACAATGATGCACTTGGCCAAAAATGGCGTATGCGTTTTTCCCTGAATATATTCAGGAAAAAACGCATACGCACTTTTTGGCCAACCAAGCAAGCTTTCAAAGGAAATCTGCACTACAGTGAAGTCTCAGTGCCCCCCGGTCAAAAGGGCAATCTGAAAAAAGTGTAAAATCCAGAAAGGCAGGACAGGCCATGGAGAACTGGGAGCCTTCTTATGCTGATGGGCAGGATGTAAATTGCCAACAGCCACTCTGGAGAAGTGTATGGTGTTTCCTGAAACATCTAAAAAACAAAGCAACAGATCCTAGGGCACTTGCACTTATGGTCCTATAGCTTAGGGAAATTAAAATCAAAAAGACACAGCCACCCCAAAGTTTGGGTCGGCTCTGTTTACAAGAACCTCGTTTACGGTACAAGTTCAATATCGCAGAAAGCGAAAAATGGATAAAGAAGTTGTGGTACTTACGTACAATGCAATATCACTCAGCAATAAAATCTATATCATCAGGCCAGTAGCAGCATAATGAGTGGATTCAGGTACGATGAGTCTAAGTGAAAGAAGTCACACAGAAAAAGAAACATCATAAGGTATCACTAATACATGGAATGTAAACTTGGCAACACATGAACTGAATTACAAATAGAATAGGGTCTCAAATGTAGAAAACCAACTTATGCTTGCTTAAGGGGAAAGGTGAGTTGGGGTCCTGCATAAAACCAGAGATTGAAATTAGCACAGATACCTTTCCATAAGCCAAATATGTAATAGACAAGAGCTACTGCTTGCTCAACGAAGTGGACTCAACACCCCATATTAAACGCCTAAGAATATACCTGACTAGTAAGAATCTTAAAACCTATGGATTTATATGTCTCCGAAAGAGAATCAAGTGTGTGTACAGCAGCCTAAACGAAGCAGTGATAGGATTGGTGAGGTTCGGTGAGCAAATGCAGACCCTTTGAAGTCATATTGCATGGCACCCATTCCATGGGTCTCAACTCTCCAGGTTTAAGGGATTCTTCCTTCAGCTAAAACATGCATGTGGAACCCAGAGTATGATCCACCGTGTGATCGGGAAACGTGTTCAAATGTGTCTCAGTTTTCGTCCCCTGGTACTCGGGTACAACATTCCAGACGCTTTACTTACACTCTCCCCACTTGGAGAGTCAGTGCCTTTAACCTCCTGTTTGGCCCAGTTTGCAATTTCTGCGGAAAATGAACAGGAATAGGGAGAACCAATGAGAGACTAGCTGGAGGTGTCTGGACGGGCAAATTTAACTCTCATTTCCCACCAGGAAGAGGAATTAACCAAAGGCTCAGCGTGCCATGCCGGAACCACACTAGGGCCTGAAGCAATCGTACGGTGTTGCGGCCAGCTCACAAGAAAGCGAGTTGAAGAAAGGAGCTCAGGGGCACTGTCATTCACAAACCTGCAGAGTTATAAATGACAGCTATCGTCCAAAAATATATTGAAGTAAGGCTGCCAAGAGGACTTGAAAGCGGGGCAGAATTGCAGGAAACCGATTTCAAGAGGTAGACGGGAATTGCATGTAAAGCATAGGAAAAGAGGCAGAACGTCCACAATGATGCACTTGGCCAAAAAGGGCGTATGCGTTTTTTCCTGAATATATTCAGGAAAAAACGCATACGCCCTTTTTGGCCAACCAAGCAAGCTTGCAAAGGAAATCTGCACTACAATGAAGTCTCACTGCCCCCCGGTCAAAAGGGCCATCTGGAAAAAGTGGAAAATCCAGAAAGGCAGGATAGGCCATGGAGAACTGGGAGCCTTCTTATGCTGATGGGCGGGATGTAAATTGCCAACAGCCACTCTGGAGAAGTGTATGGTGTTTCCTGAAACATCTAAAAAACAAAGCAACAGAGCCTAGGGCACTTCCACTTATGGTCCTATAGATTAGGGAAATTAAAATCAAAAAGACACAGCCACCCCAAAGTTTGGGACGGCTCTGTTTACAAGAACCTCGTTTACGGTACAAGTTCAATATCGCAGAAAGCAAAAAATGGATAAAGAAGTTGTGGTACTTACGTACAATGCAATATCACTCAGCAATGAAATCTATGTCATCAGGCCAGTAGCAGCATAATGAGTGGATTCAGGTACGATGATTCTAAGTGAAATAAGTCACACAGAAAAAGAAACATCATAAGATATCACTAATACACGGAATGTAAACGTGGCTACACAGGAACTGAATTACAAAACAGAATAGGGTCTCAAATGTAGAAAACCAACTTATGCTTGCTTAAGGGGAAAGGTGAGTTGGGGTGTTGCATAAAATCAGAGATTGAAATTAACAGAGGTACCTTTCCATAAGCCAAATATGTAATAGACAAGAGCTACTGCTTGCTCAACGAAGTGGACTCAACACCCCATATTAAACGCCTAAGAATATACCTGACTAGTAAGAATCTTAAAACCTATGGATTTATATGTCTCCGAAAGAGAATCAAGCATGTGTACACCAGCATAAACGCAGCAGTAATAGGATTGCTGAGGTTTGGTGAGCAAATGCAGACCTTTTGAAGTCATATTGCATGGTACTCATTCCATGGTTCTCAACTCTCCAGGTTTAAGGGATTCTTCCTTCAGCTAAAACATGCATGTGGAACCCAGAGAATGATCCACCGTGTGATCGGGAAACGTGTTCAAATGTGTCTCACTTTTCGTCCCCTGGTACTCGGGTGCAACATTCCAGACGCTTTACTAACACTCTCCTCACTTGGAGAGACAGTGCCTTTAACCTCCTGTTTGGCCAAGTTTGCAATTTCTGCGGAAAATGAACAGGAATAGGGAGAACAAATGAGAGACTAGGTGGTGGTGTCCGGACGGGCAAATTTAACTCTCATTTCCCACCAGGAAGAGGAATTAACCAAAGGCTCAGCGAGCCATGCCGGAACCACACTAGGGCCTGAAGCAATCCTGCGGTGTTGCGGCCAGCTCACAAGAATGCGAGGTGAAGAAAGAAGCTCAGGGGCACTGTCATTCACAAACCTGCAGAGTTATAAATGACAGCTATCGTCCAAAAATATATTGAAGTAAGGCTGCCAAGAGGACTTGAAAGCGGGGCAGAATTCCAGGAAACCGATTTCAGGAGGTAGACTGGAATTGCATGTAAAGCATAGGAAAATAGGCAGAACGTCCACAATGATGCACTTGGCCAAAAAGGGCGTATGGGTTTTTTCCTGAATATATTCAGGAAAAAACGCATACGCCCTTTTTGGCCAACCAAGCAAGCTTGCAAAGGAAATCTGCACTACAATGAAGTCTCACTGCTCCCCGGTCAAAAGGGCCATCTGAAAAAAATGTAAAATCCAGAAAGGCAGGACAGGCCATGGAGAACTGGGAGCCTAGTTAGGCTGATGGACGGGATGTAAATTGCAAACAGCCACTCTGGAGAAGTGTATGGTGTTTCCTGAAACATCCAAAAAACAAAGCAACAGAGCCTAGGACACTTCCACTTATGGTCCTATAGCTTAGGGAAATTAAAATCAAAAAGACACAGCCACCCCAAAGTTTGGGACGGCTCTGTTTACAAGAACCTCGTTTACGGTACAAGTTCAATATCACAGAAAGCGAAAAATGGATAAAGTAGTTGTGGTACTAACGAACAATGCAATATCACTCAGCAATGAAATCTATGTCATCAGGCCCATAGCAGCATAATGAGTGGATTCACGTACAATGATTCTAAGTGAAATAAGTCACACAGAAAAAGAAACATCATAAGATATCACTAATTCACGGAATGTAAACTTGGCTACACAGGAACTGAATTACAAAACAGAATAGAGTCTCAAATGTAGAAAACCAACTTATGCTTGCTTAAGGGGAAAGGTGAGTTGGGGTGCTGCATAAAACCAGAGATTGAAATTAGCACAGATACCTTTCCATAAGCCAAATATGTAATAGACAAGAGCTACTGCTTGCTCAACGAAGTGGACTCAACACTGCATATTAAACGCCTAAGAATATACCTGACTAGTAAGAATCTTAAAACCTATGGATTTATACGTCTCCGAAAGAGAATCAAGCGTGTGTACAACGGCATAAACGCAGCAGTGATAGGATTGGTGAGGTTCGGTGAGCAAATGCAGACCCTTTGAAGTCATATTGCATGGTACCCATTCCATGGTTCTCAACTCTCCAGGTTTAAGGGATTCTTCCTTCAGCTAAAACATGCATGTGGAACCCAGAGTATGATCCACCGTGTGATCGGGAAACGTGTTCAAATGTGTCTCAGTTTTCGTCCCCTGGTACTCGGGTGCAACATTTCAGACGCTTTACTAACACTCTCCCCACTTGGAGAGTCAGTGCCTTTAACCTCCTGTTTGGCCCAGTTTGCAATTTCTGCGGAAAAAGAACAGGAATAGGGAGAACCAATGAGAGACTAGCTGGAGGTGTCTGGACGGGCAAATTTAACTCTCATTTCCCACCAGGAAGAGGAATTAACCAAAGGCTCAGCGAGCCATGCCGGAACCACACTAGGGCCTGAAGCAATCCTGCGGTGTTGCGGCCACCTCAAAAGAAAGCGAGTTGAAGAAAGGAGCTCAGGGGCACTGTCATTCGCAAACCTGCAGAGTTATAAATGACAGCTATCGTCCAAAAATATATTGAAGTAAGGCTGCCAAGAGGACTTGAAAGCAGGGCAGAATTGCAGGAAACCGATTTCAGGAGGTAGACTAGAACTGCATGTAAAGCATAGGAAAAGAGGCAGAACGTCCACAATGATGCACTTGGCCAAAAAGGGCGTATGCGTTTTTTCCTGAATATATTCAGGAAAAAACGCATACGCCCTTTTTGGCCAACCAAGCAAGCTTGCAAAGGAAATCTGCACTACAATGAAGTCTCACTGCCCCCCGGTCAAAAGGGCCATCTGAGAAAAGTTTAAAATCCAGAAAGGCAGGACAGGCCTTGGAGAACTGGGAGCCTATTTAGGCTGATGGGCGGGATGTAAATTGCCAACAGCCACTCTGGAGAAGTGTATGGTGTTTCCTGAAACATCCAAAAAACAAAGCAACAGAGCCTAGGGCACTTCCACTTATGGTCCCATAGATTAGGGAAATTAAAATCAAAAAGACACAGCCACTCCAAAGTTTGGGATGGCTCTGTTTACAAGAATCTCTTTTACGGTACAAGTTCAATATCGCAGAAAGCGAAAAATGGATAAAGTAGTTGTGGTACTAATGAACAATGCAGTATCACTCAGCAATGATATCTATGTCATCAGGCCAGTAACAGCATAATGAGTGGATTCAGGTACGATGATGCTAAGTGAAATAAGTCACACAGAAAAAGAAACATCATAAGATATCACTAATACACGGAATGTAAACTTGGCTACACAGGAACTGAAATGCAAAACAGAATAGAGTCTCAAATGTAGAAAACCAACTTATGCTTGCTTAAGGGGAAAGGTGAGTTGGGGTGCTGCATAAAACCAGAGATCGAAATTAGCACAGATACCTTTCCATAAGCCAAATATGTAATAGACCAGAGCTACTGCTTGCTCAACGAAGTGGACTCAACACCCCATATTAAACGCCTAAGAATATACCTGACTAGTAAGAATCTTAAAACCTATGGATTTATATGTCTCCGAAAGAGAATCAAGCGTGTGTACAGCGACATAAACGCAGCAGTGTTAGGATTGGTGAGGTTCGGTGAGCAAATGCAGTCCGTTTGAAGTCATATTGCATGGTACCCATTCCATGGGTCTCAACTCTCCAGGTTTAAGGGAGTCTTCCTTCAGCTAAAACATGCATGTGGAACCCAGAGTATGATCCACCGTGTGATCGGGAAACGTGTTCAAATGTGTCTCACTTTTCGTCCCCTGATACTCGGGTGCAACATTCCAGACGCTTTACTAACACTTTCCCCACTTGGAGAGTCAGTGCCTTTAACCTCCTGTTTGGCCCAGTTTGCAATTTTTGCGGAAAATGAACAGGAATAGGGAGAACCAATGAGAGACTAGCTGGAGGTGTCTGGACGGGCAAATTTAACTCTCATTTCCCACCAGGAAGAGGAATTAACCAAAGGCTCAGCGAGCCATGCCGGAACCACACTAGGGCCTGAAGCAATCCTGCAGTGTTGCGGCCACCTCACAAGAAAGCGAGTTGAAGAAAGGAGCTCAGGGGCACTGTAATTCGCAAACCTGCAGAGTTATAAATGACAGCTATCGTCCAAAAATATATTGAAGTAAGGCTGCCAAGCGGACTTCAAAGCGGGGCAGAATTGCAGGAAACCGATTTCAGGAGGTAGACGGGAATTGCATGTAAAGCATAGGAAAAGAGGCAGCACGTCCACAATGATGCACTTGGCCAAAAAGGGCGTATGCGTTTTTTCCTGAATATATTCAGGAAAAAACGCATACGCCCTTTTTGGCCAACCAAGCAAGCTTGCAAAGGAAATCTGCACTACAATGAAGTCTCACTGCCCCCCGGTCAAAAGGGCCATCTGAGAAAAGTGTAAAATCCAGAAAGGCAGGACAGGCCATGGAGAACTGGGAGCCTAGTTAGGCTGATGGGCGGGATGTAAATTGCCAACAGCCACTCTGGAGAATTGTATGTTGTTTCCTGAAACATCTAAAAAACAAAGCAACAGAGCCTAGGGCACTTCCACTTATGGTCCTATAGCTTAGGGAAATTAAAATCAAAAAGACTCAGCCACCCCAATGTTTGGGATGGCTCTGTTTACAAGAACCTCGTTTACGGTACAAGTTCAATATCACAGAAAGCGAAAAATGGATAAAGAAATTGTGGTACTAACGTACAATGAAATATCACTCAGCAATGAAATCTATGTCATCAGGCCCATAGCAGCATAATGAGTGGATTCAGGTATGATGATTCTAAGTGAAATAAGTCACACAGAAAAAGAAACATCATAAGATATCACTAATACACGGAATGTAAACTTGGCTACACAGGAACTGAATTACAAAACAGAAAAGGGTCTCAAATGTAGAAAACCAACTTCTGCTTGCTTAAGGGGAAACTTGAGTTGGGGTGCTACATAAAACCAGAGATTAAAATTAGCACAGATACCTTCCCATAAGCCAAATATGTAATAGACAAGAGCTACTGCTTGCTCAACGAAGTGGACTCAACACCCCATATTAAACGCCTAAGAATATACCTGACTAGTAAGTATCTTAAAACCTATGGATTTATATGTCTCCGAAAGGGAATCAAGCGTGTGTACAGCGACATAAACGCAGCAGTGTTAGGATTGGTGAGGTTCGGTGAGCAAATGCAGACCCTTTGAAGTCATATTGCATGGTACCCATTCCACGGTTCTCAACTCTGCAGGTTTAAGGGATTCTTCCTTCAGCAAAAACATGCATGTGGAACCCAGAGTATGATCCACCGTGTGATCGGGAAACGTGTTCAAAGGTGTCTCATTTTTCGTACCCTGGTACTCGGGTGCAACATTCCAGACGCTTTACTAACACTCTCCCCACTTGGAGAGTCAGTGCCTTTAACCTCCTGTTTGGCCCAGTTTGCAATTTCTGCGGAAAATGAACAGGAATAGGTAGAACCAATGAGAGACTAGCTGGAGGTGTCTAGACGGGCAATTTTAACTCTCATTTCCCACCAGGAAGAGGAATTAACCAAAGGCTCAGCGAGCCATGCCGGAACCACACTAGGGCCTGAAGCAATCCTGCGGTGTTGCGGCCAGCTCACAAGAAAGTGAGTTGAAGAAAGGAGCTCAGGGGCACTGTCATTCACAAACCTGCAGAGTTCTAAATGACAGCTATCGTCCAAAAATATATTGAAGTAAGGCTGCCAAGAGGACTTGAAAGCGGGGCAGAATTGCAGGAAACCGATTTCAGGAGGTAGACGGGAATTGCATGTAAAGCATAGGAAAAGAGGCAGCACGTCCACAATGATGCACTTGGCCAAAAAGGGCGTATGCGTTTTTTCCTGAATATATTCAGGAAAAAACGCATACGCCCTTTTTGGCCAACCAAGCAAGCTTGCAAAGGAAATCTGCACTACAATGAAGTCTCACTGCCCCCCGGTCAAAAGGGCCATCTGAAAAAAGTGTAAAATCCAGAAAGGCAGGACAGGCCTTGGAGAACTGGGAGCCTAGTTAGGCTGATGAGTGGGATGTAAATTGCCAACAGCCACTCTGGAGAAGTGTATGGTGTTTCCTGAAACATCCAAAAAACAAAGCAACAGAGCCTAGGGCACTTCCACTTATGGTCCGATAGCTTAGGGAAATTAAAATCAAAAAGACACAGCCACCCCAAAGTTTGGGATGGCTCTGTTTACAAGAATCTCTTTTACGGTACAAGTTCAATATCGCAGAAAGCGAAAAATGGATAAAGTAGTTGTGGTACTAACGAACAATGCAATATCACTCAGCAATGATATCTATGTCATCAGGCCAGTAACAGCATAATGAGTGGATTCAGGTACGATGATGCTAAGTGAAATAAGTCACACAGAAAAAGAAACATCATAAGTTATCACTAATACACGGAATGTAAACTTGGCTACACAGGAACTGAATTACAAAACAGAATAGGGTCTCAAATGTAGAAACCCAACTTATGCTTGCTTAAGGGGAAAGGTGAGTTGGGGTGCTACATAAAACCAGAGATTGAAATTAGCACAGATACCTTTCCGTAAGCCAAATATGTAATAGACAAAAGCTACTGCTTGCTCAACGTAGTGGACTCAACACCCCATATTAAACGCCTAAGAATATACCTGACTAGTAAGAATCTTAAAACCTATGGATATATATGTCTCCGAAACAGAATCAAGCGTGTGTACAGCGGCATAAATGCAGCAGTGATAGGATTGGTGAGGTTCGGTGAGCAAATGCAGACCCTTTGAAGTCATACTGCATGGTACCCATTCCATGGTTTTCAACTCTCCAGGTTTAAGGAATTCTTCCTTCAGCTAAAACAGGCATGTGGAACCCAGAGTATGATCCACCGTGTGATCGGGAAACGTGTTCAAATGTGTCTCAGTTTTCGTCCCCTGGTACTCGGGTGCAACATTCCAGACGCTTTACTAACACTCTCCCCACTGGGAGAGTCAGTGCCTTTAACCTCCTGTTTGGCCCAGTTTGCAATTTCTGCGGAAAATGAACAGGAATAGGGAGAACCAATGAGAGACTAGCTGGAGGTGTCTGGACGGGCAAATTTAACTCTCATTTCCCACCAGGAAGAGGAATTAACCAAAGGCTCAGCGAGCCATGCCGGAACCACACTAGGGCCTGAAGAAATCCTGCGGTGTTGCGGCCAGCTCACAAGACAGCGAGTTGAAGAAAGGAACTCAGGGGCACTGTAATTCACAAACCTTCAGAGTTATAAATGACAGCTATTGTTGAAAAATATATTGAAGTAAGGCTGCCAAGAGGACTTGAAAGCGGGGCAGAATTGCAGGAAACCGATTTCAGGAGGTAGACTGGAATTGCATGTAAAGCCCAGGAAAAGAGGCAGAACGTCCACAATGATGCACTTGGCCAAAAAGGGCGTATGCGTTTTTTCCTGAATATATTCAGGAAAAAACGCATACGCCCTTTTTGGCCAACCAAGCAAGCTTGCAAAGGAAATCTGCACTACAATGAAGTCTCACTGCCCCCCGGTCAAAAGGGCCATCTGAAAAAAGTGTAAAATCCAGAAAGGCAGGACAGGCCATGGAGAACTGGGAGCCTAGTTAGGCTGATGGGCGGGATGTAAATTGCCAACAGCCACTCTGGAGAAGTGTATGGTGTTTCCTGAAACATCCAAAAAACAAAGCAACAGAGCCTAGGGCACTTCCACTTATGGTCCTATAGCTTAGGGAAATTAAAATCAAAAAGACACAGCCACCCCAAAGTTTGGGACGGCTCTGTTTACAAGAACCTCGTTTACGGTACAAGTTCAATATCACAGAAAGCGAAAAATGGATAAAGTAGTTGTGGTACTAACGAACAATGCAATATCACTCAGCAATGAAATCTATGTCATCAGGCCCATAGCAGCATAATGAGTGTTTTCAGGTACGATGATTCTAAGTGAAATAAGTCACACAGAAAAAGAAACATCATAAGATATCACTAATACACGGAATGTAAACTTGGCTACACAGGAACTGAAATACAAAACAGAATAGGGCCTCAAATGTAGAAAACCAACTTATGCTTGCTTAAGGGGAAAGGTGAGTTGGGGTGCTGCATAAAACCAGAGATCGAAATTAGCACAGATACCTTTCCATAAGCCAAATATGTAATAGACCAGAGCTACTGCTTGCTCAACGAAGTGGACTCAACACCCCATATTAAATGCCTAAGAATATACCTGACTAGTAAGAATCTTAAAACCTATGGATTTATATGTCTCCGAAAGAGAATCAAGCGTGTGTACAGCGACATAAACGCAGCAGTGTTAGGATTGGTGAGGTTCGGTGAGCAAATGCAGACCGTTTGAAGTCATATTGCATGGTACCCATTCCATGGGTCTCAACTCTCCAGGTTTAAGGGAGTCTTCCTTCAGCTAAAACATGCATGTGGAACCCAGAGTATGATCCACCGTGTGATCGGGAAACGTGTTCAAATGTGTCTCAGTTTTCGTCCCCTGGTACTCGGGTGCAACATTCCAGACGCTTTACTAACACTCTCCCCACTTGGAGAGTCAGTGCCTTTAACCTCCTGTTTGGCCCAGTTTGCAATTTCTGCGGAAAATGAACAGGAATAGGGAGAACCAATGAGAGACTAGCTGGAGGTGTCTGGATGGGCAAATTTAACTCTCATTTCCCACCAGGAAGAGGAATTAACCAAAGGCTCAGCGAGCCATGCCGGAACCACACTAGGGCCTGAAGCAATCCTGCGGTGTTGCGGCCAGCTCACAAGAAAGCGAGTTGAAGAAAGGAGCTCGGGGCCCTGTATTTCACAAACCTGCAGAGATATAAATGACAGCTATCGTCCAAAAATATATTGAAGTAAGGCTGCCAAGAGGACTTGAAAGCGGGGCAGAATTGCAGGAAACCGATTTCAGGAGGTAGACTGGAATTGCATGTAAAGCATAGGAAAAGAGGCAGAACGTCCACAATGATGCACTTGGCCAAAAAGTGCGTATGCGTTTTTTCCTGAATATATACAGGAAAAAAACGCATACGCCCTTTTTGGCCAACCAAGCAAGCTTGCAAAGGAAATCTGCACTGCAATGAAGTCTCACTGCCCCCCGGTCAAAAGGGCCATCTGAAAAAAGTGTAAAATCCAGAAAGGCAGGACAGGCCATGGAGAACTGGGAGCCTAGTTAGGCTGATGGGCGGGATGTAAATTGCCAACAGCCACTCTGGAGAAGTGTATGGTGTTTCCTGAAACTTCCAAAGAAAAAGCAACAGAGCCTAGGGCACTTCCACTTATGGTCCTATAGCTTAGGGAAATTAAAATCAAAAACACACAGCCACCCCAAAGTTTGGGATGGCTCTGTTTACAAGAACCTCGTTTACGATACAAGTTCAAAATCACAGAAAGCGAAAAATGGATAAAGTAGTTGTGGTACTAACGAACAATGGAATATCACTCAGCAATGAAATCTATGTCATCAGGCCCATAGCAGCATAATGAGTGGATTCACGTACGATGATTCTAAGTGAAATAAGTCACACAGAAAAAGAAACATCATAAGATATCACTAATACACGGAATGTAAACTTGGCTACACAGGAACTGAATTACAAAACAGAATAGGGTCTCAAATGTAGAAAACCAACTTATGCTTGCTTAAGGGGAAAGGTGAGTTGGGGTGCTGCATAAAACCAGAGATTGAAATTAGCACAGATACCTTTCCATAAGCCAAATATGTAATAGACAAGAGCTACTGCTTGCTCAACGAAGTGGACTCAACACCCAATATTAAACGCCTAAGAATATACCTGACTAGTAAGAATCTTAAAACCTATGGATTTATATGTCTCCGAAAGAGAATCAAGCGTGTGTACAGCTGCATAAACGCAGCAGTGATAGGATTGGTGAGGTTTGGTGAGCAAATGCAGACCCTTTGAAGTCATATTGCATGGTACCCATTCCATAGTTCTCAACTCTCCAGGTTTAAGGGATTCTTCCTTCAGCTAAAACATGCATGTGGAACCCAGAGTATGATCCACCGTGTGATCGGGAAACGTGTTCAAATGTGTCTCAGTTTTCGTCCCCTGGTACTCGGGTGCAACATTCCAGACGCTTTACTAACACTCTCCCCACTTGGAGAGTCAGTGCCTTTAACCTCCTGATTCGCCCAGTTTGCAATATCTGCGGAAAATGAACAGGAATAGGGAGAACTAATGAGAGACTAGCTGGAGGTGTCTGGACGGGCAAATTTAACTCTCATTTCCCACCAGGAAGAGGAATTAACCAAAGGCTCAGCGAGCCATGCCGGAACCACACTAGGGCCTGAAGCAATCCTGCGGTGTTGTGGCCACCTCACAAGAAAGCGAGTTGAAGAAAGGAGCTCAGGGTCACTGTAATTCGCAAACCTGCAGAGTTATAAATGACAGCTATTGTCCAAAAATATATTGAAGTAAGGCTGCCAAGAGGACTTGAAAGGGGGGCAGAATTGCAGGAAACCGATTTCAGGAGGTAGACTAGAACTGCATGTAAAGCATAGGAAAAGAGGCAGAACGTCCACAATGATGCACTTGGCCAAAAAGGGCGTATGCGTTTTTTCCTGAATATATTCAGGAAGAAACGCATACGCCCTTTTTGGCCAACCAAGCAACCTTGAAAAGGAAATCTGCACTACAATGAAGTCTCACTGCCCCCCGGTCAAAAGGGCCATCTGAAAAAAGTGTAAAATCCAGAAAGGCAGGACAGGCCATGGAGAACTGGGAGCCTAGTTAGGCTGATGGGCGGGATGTAAATTGCCAAGAGCCACTCTGGAGAAGTGTATGGTGTTTCCTGAAACATCTAGAAAACAAAGCAACAGAGCCTAGGGCACTTCCACTTATGGTCCTATAGCTTAGGGAAATTAAAATCAAAAAGACACAGCCACCCCAAAGTTTGGGACGGCTCTGTTTACAAGAACCTCGTTTATGGTACAAGTTCAATATCACAGAAAGGGAAAAATGGATAAAGTAGTTGTGGTACTAACGAACAATGCAATATCACTCAGCAATGAAATCTATGTCATCAGGCCCATAGCAGCATAATGAGTGTTTTCAGGTACGATGATTCTAAGTGAAATAAGTCACACAGAAAAAGAAACATCATAAGGTATCACTAATATACGGAATGTAAACTTGGCTACACAGGAACTGAAATACAAAACAGAATAGGGTCTCAAATGTAGAAAACCAACTTATGCTTGCTTAAGGGGAAAGGTGAGTTGGGGTGCTGCATAAAACCAGAGATCGAAATTAGCACAGATACCTTTCCATAAGCCAAATATGTAATAGACCAGAGCTACTGCTTGCTCAACGAAGTGGACTCAACACCCCATATTAAACGCCTAAGAATATACCTGACTAGTAAGAATCTTAAAACCTATGGATTTATATGTCTCCGAAAGGGAATCAAGCGTGTGTACAGCGACATAAACGCAGCAGTGTTAGGATTGGTGAGGTTCGGTGAGCAAATGCAGACCGTTTGAAGTCATATTGCATGGTACCCATTCCATGGGTCTCAACTCTCCAGGTTTAAGGGAGTCTTCCTTCAGCTAAAACATGCATGTGGAACCCAGAGTATGATCCACCGTGTGATCGGGAAACGTGTTCAAATGTGTCTCACTTTTCGTCCCCTGATACTCGGGTGCAACATTCCAGACGCTTTACTAACACTTTCCCCACTTGGAGAGTCAGTGCCTTTAACCTCCTGTTTGGCCCAGTTTGCAATTTCTGCGGAAAATGAACAGGAATAGGGAGAACCAATGAGAGACTAGCTGGAGGTGTCTGGACGGGCAAATTTAACTCTCATTTCCCACCAGGAAGAGGAATTAACCAAAGGCTCAGCGAGCCATGCCGGAACCACACTAGGGCCTGAAGCAATCCTGCAGTGTTGCGGCCACCTCACAAGAAAGCGAGTTGAAGAAAGGAGCTCAGGGGCACTGTAATTCGCAAACCTGCAGAGTTATAAATGACAGCTATCGTCCAAAAATATATTGAAGTAAGGCTGCCAAGCGGACTTCAAAGCGGGGCAGAATTGCAGGAAACCGATTTCAGGAGGTAGACTAGAACTGCATGTAAAGCATAGGAAAAGAGGCAGAACGTCCACAATGATGCACTTGGCCAAAAAGGGCGTATGCGTTTTTTCCTGAATATATTCAGGAAAAAACGCATACGCCCTTTTTGGCCAACCAAGCAAGCTTGCAAAGGAAATCTGCACTACAATGAAGTCTCACTGCCCCCCAGTCAAAAGGGCCATCTGAAATAAGTGTAAAATCCAGAAAGGCAGGACTGGCCATGGAGAAGTGGGAGCCTAGTTAGGCTGATGGGCGGGATGTAAATTGCCAACAGCCACTCAGGAGAATTGTATGTTGTTTCCTGAAACATCTAAAAAACAAAGCAACAGAGCCTAGGGCACTTCCACTTATGGTCCTATAGCTTAGGGAAATTAAAATCAAAAAGACTCAGCCACCCCAATGTTTGGGATGGCTCTGTTTACAAGAACCTCGTTTACGGTACAAGTTCAATATCACAGAAAGCGAAAAATGGATAAAGAAATTGTGGTACTAACGTACAATGAAATATCACTCAGCAATGAAATCTATGTCATCAGGCCCATAGCAGCATAATGAGTGGATTCAGGTATGATGATTCTAAGTGAAATAAGTCACACAGAAAAAGAAACATCATAAGATATCACTAATACACGGAATGTAAACTTGGCTACACAGGAACTGAATTACAAAACAGAAAAGGGTCTCAAATGTAGAAAACCAACTTCTGCTTGCTTAAGGGGAAACTTGAGTTGGGGTGCTACATAAAACCAGAGATTAAAATTAGCACAGATACCTTCCCATAAGCCAAATATGTAATAGACAAGAGCTACTGCTTGCTCAACGAAGTGGACTCAACACCCCATATTAAACGCCTAAGAATATACCTGACTAGTAAGTATCTTAAAACCTATGGATTTATATGTCTCCGAAAGGGAATCAAGCGTGTGTACAGCGACATAAACGCAGCAGTGTTAGGATTGGTGAGGTTCGGTGAGCAAATGCAGACCCTTTGAAGTCATATTGCATGGTACCCATTCCACGGTTCTCAACTCTGCAGGTTTAAGGGATTCTTCCTTCAGCAAAAACATGCATGTGGAACCCAGAGTATGATCCACCGTGTGATCGGGAAACGTGTTCAAAGGTGTCTCATTTTTCGTACCCTGGTACTCGGGTGCAACATTCCAGACGCTTTACTAACACTCTCCCCACTTGGAGAGTCAGTGCCTTTAACCTCCTGTTTGGCCCAGTTTGCAATTTCTGCGGAAAATGAACAGGAATAGGTAGAACCAATGAGAGACTAGCTGGAGGTGTCTAGACGGGCAATTTTAACTCTCATTTCCCACCAGGAAGAGGAATTAACCAAAGGCTCAGCGAGCCATGCCGGAACCACACTAGGGCCTGAAGCAATCCTGCGGTGTTGCGGCCAGCTCACAAGAAAGCGAGTTGAAGAAAGGAGCTCAGGGGCACTGTCATTCACAAACCTGCAGAGTTCTAAATGACAGCTATCGTCCAAAAATATATTGAAGTAAGGCTGCCAAGAGGACTTGAAAGCGGGGCAGAATTGCAGGAAACCGATTTCAGGAGGTAGACGGGAATTGCATGTAAAGCATAGGAAAAGAGGCAGCACGTCCACAATGATGCACTTGGCCAAAAAGGGCGTATGCGTTTTTTCCTGAATATATTCAGGAAAAAACGCATACGCCCTTTTTGGCCAACCAAGCAAGCTTGCAAAGGAAATCTGCACTACAATGAAGTCTCACTGCCCCCCGGTCAAAAGGGCCATCTGAAAAAAGTGTAAAATCCAGAAAGGCAGGACAGGCCTTGGAGAACTGGGAGCCTAGTTAGGCTGATGAGTGGGATGTAAATTGCCAACAGCCACTCTGGAGAAGTGTATGGTGTTTCCTGAAACATCCAAAAAACAAAGCAACAGAGCCTAGGGCACTTCCACTTATGGTCCGATAGCTTAGGGAAATTAAAATCAAAAAGACACAGCCACCCCAAAGTTTGGGATGGCTCTGTTTACAAGAATCTCTTTTACGGTACAAGTTCAATATCGCAGAAAGCGAAAAATGGATAAAGTAGTTGTGGTACTAACGAACAATGCAATATCACTCAGCAATGATATCTATGTCATCAGGCCAGTAACAGCATAATGAGTGGATTCAGGTACGATGATGCTAAGTGAAATAAGTCACACAGAAAAAGAAACATCATAAGTTATCACTAATACACGGAATGTAAACTTGGCTACACAGGAACTGAATTACAAAACAGAATAGGGTCTCAAATGTAGAAACCCAACTTATGCTTGCTTAAGGGGAAAGGTGAGTTGGGGTGCTACATAAAACCAGAGATTGAAATTAGCACAGATACCTTTCCGTAAGCCAAATATGTAATAGACAAAAGCTACTGCTTGCTCAACGTAGTGGACTCAACACCCCATATTAAACGCCTAAGAATATACCTGACTAGTAAGAATCTTAAAACCTATGGATATATATGTCTCCGAAACAGAATCAAGCGTGTGTACAGCGGCATAAATGCAGCAGTGATAGGATTGGTGAGGTTCGGTGAGCAAATGCAGACCCTTTGAAGTCATACTGCATGGTACCCATTCCATGGTTTTCAACTCTCCAGGTTTAAGGAATTCTTCCTTCAGCTAAAACAGGCATGTGGAACCCAGAGTATGATCCACCGTGTGATCGGGAAACGTGTTCAAATGTGTCTCAGTTTTCGTCCCCTGGTACTCGGGTGCAACATTCCAGACGCTTTACTAACACTCTCCCCACTGGGAGAGTCAGTGCCTTTAACCTCCTGTTTGGCCCAGTTTGCAATTTCTGCGGAAAATGAACAGGAATAGGGAGAACCAATGAGAGACTAGCTGGAGGTGTCTGGACGGGCAAATTTAACTCTCATTTCCCACCAGGAAGAGGAATTAACCAAAGGCTCAGCGAGCCATGCCGGAACCACACTAGGGCCTGAAGAAATCCTGCGGTGTTGCGGCCAGCTCACAAGACAGCGAGTTGAAGAAAGGAACTCAGGGGCACTGTAATTCACAAACCTTCAGAGTTATAAATGACAGCTATTGTTGAAAAATATATTGAAGTAAGGCTGCCAAGAGGACTTGAAAGCGGGGCAGAATTGCAGGAAACCGATTTCAGGAGGTAGACTGGAATTGCATGTAAAGCCCAGGAAAAGAGGCAGAACGTCCACAATGATGCACTTGGCCAAAAAGGGCGTATGCGTTTTTTCCTGAATATATTCAGGAAAAAACGCATACGCCCTTTTTGGCCAACCAAGCAAGCTTGCAAAGGAAATCTGCACTACAATGAAGTCTCACTGCCCCCCGGTCAAAAGGGCCATCTGAAAAAAGTGTAAAATCCAGAAAGGCAGGACAGGCCATGGAGAACTGGGAGCCTAGTTAGGCTGATGGGCGGGATGTAAATTGCCAACAGCCACTCTGGAGAAGTGTATGGTGTTTCCTGAAACATCCAAAAAACAAAGCAACAGAGCCTAGGGCACTTCCACTTATGGTCCTATAGCTTAGGGAAATTAAAATCAAAAAGACACAGCCACCCCAAAGTTTGGGACGGCTCTGTTTACAAGAACCTCGTTTACGGTACAAGTTCAATATCACAGAAAGCGAAAAATGGATAAAGTAGTTGTGGTACTAACGAACAATGCAATATCACTCAGCAATGAAATCTATGTCATCAGGCCCATAGCAGCATAATGAGTGTTTTCAGGTACGATGATTCTAAGTGAAATAAGTCACACAGAAAAAGAAACATCATAAGATATCACTAATACACGGAATGTAAACTTGGCTACACAGGAACTGAAATACAAAACAGAATAGGGCCTCAAATGTAGAAAACCAACTTATGCTTGCTTAAGGGGAAAGGTGAGTTGGGGTGCTGCATAAAACCAGAGATCGAAATTAGCACAGATACCTTTCCATAAGCCAAATATGTAATAGACCAGAGCTACTGCTTGCTCAACGAAGTGGACTCAACACCCCATATTAAATGCCTAAGAATATACCTGACTAGTAAGAATCTTAAAACCTATGGATTTATATGTCTCCGAAAGAGAATCAAGCGTGTGTACAGCGACATAAACGCAGCAGTGTTAGGATTGGTGAGGTTCGGTGAGCAAATGCAGACCGTTTGAAGTCATATTGCATGGTACCCATTCCATGGGTCTCAACTCTCCAGGTTTAAGGGAGTCTTCCTTCAGCTAAAACATGCATGTGGAACCCAGAGTATGATCCACCGTGTGATCGGGAAACGTGTTCAAATGTGTCTCAGTTTTCGTCCCCTGGTACTCGGGTGCAACATTCCAGACGCTTTACTAACACTCTCCCCACTTGGAGAGTCAGTGCCTTTAACCTCCTGTTTGGCCCAGTTTGCAATTTCTGCGGAAAATGAACAGGAATAGGGAGAACCAATGAGAGACTAGCTGGAGGTGTCTGGATGGGCAAATTTAACTCTCATTTCCCACCAGGAAGAGGAATTAACCAAAGGCTCAGCGAGCCATGCCGGAACCACACTAGGGCCTGAAGCAATCCTGCGGTGTTGCGGCCAGCTCACAAGAAAGCGAGTTGAAGAAAGGAGCTCGGGGCCCTGTATTTCACAAACCTGCAGAGATATAAATGACAGCTATCGTCCAAAAATATATTGAAGTAAGGCTGCCAAGAGGACTTGAAAGCGGGGCAGAATTGCAGGAAACCGATTTCAGGAGGTAGACTGGAATTGCATGTAAAGCATAGGAAAAGAGGCAGAACGTCCACAATGATGCACTTGGCCAAAAAGTGCGTATGCGTTTTTTCCTGAATATATACAGGAAAAAAACGCATACGCCCTTTTTGGCCAACCAAGCAAGCTTGCAAAGGAAATCTGCACTGCAATGAAGTCTCACTGCCCCCCGGTCAAAAGGGCCATCTGAAAAAAGTGTAAAATCCAGAAAGGCAGGACAGGCCATGGAGAACTGGGAGCCTAGTTAGGCTGATGGGCGGGATGTAAATTGCCAACAGCCACTCTGGAGAAGTGTATGGTGTTTCCTGAAACTTCCAAAGAAAAAGCAACAGAGCCTAGGGCACTTCCACTTATGGTCCTATAGCTTAGGGAAATTAAAATCAAAAACACACAGCCACCCCAAAGTTTGGGATGGCTCTGTTTACAAGAACCTCGTTTACGATACAAGTTCAAAATCACAGAAAGCGAAAAATGGATAAAGTAGTTGTGGTACTAACGAACAATGGAATATCACTCAGCAATGAAATCTATGTCATCAGGCCCATAGCAGCATAATGAGTGGATTCACGTACGATGATTCTAAGTGAAATAAGTCACACAGAAAAAGAAACATCATAAGATATCACTAATACACGGAATGTAAACTTGGCTACACAGGAACTGAATTACAAAACAGAATAGGGTCTCAAATGTAGAAAACCAACTTATGCTTGCTTAAGGGGAAAGGTGAGTTGGGGTGCTGCATAAAACCAGAGATTGAAATTAGCACAGATACCTTTCCATAAGCCAAATATGTAATAGACAAGAGCTACTGCTTGCTCAACGAAGTGGACTCAACACCCAATATTAAACGCCTAAGAATATACCTGACTAGTAAGAATCTTAAAACCTATGGATTTATATGTCTCCGAAAGAGAATCAAGCGTGTGTACAGCTGCATAAACGCAGCAGTGATAGGATTGGTGAGGTTTGGTGAGCAAATGCAGACCCTTTGAAGTCATATTGCATGGTACCCATTCCATAGTTCTCAACTCTCCAGGTTTAAGGGATTCTTCCTTCAGCTAAAACATGCATGTGGAACCCAGAGTATGATCCACCGTGTGATCGGGAAACGTGTTCAAATGTGTCTCAGTTTTCGTCCCCTGGTACTCGGGTGCAACATTCCAGACGCTTTACTAACACTCTCCCCACTTGGAGAGTCAGTGCCTTTAACCTCCTGATTCGCCCAGTTTGCAATATCTGCGGAAAATGAACAGGAATAGGGAGAACTAATGAGAGACTAGCTGGAGGTGTCTGGACGGGCAAATTTAACTCTCATTTCCCACCAGGAAGAGGAATTAACCAAAGGCTCAGCGAGCCATGCCGGAACCACACTAGGGCCTGAAGCAATCCTGCGGTGTTGTGGCCACCTCACAAGAAAGCGAGTTGAAGAAAGGAGCTCAGGGTCACTGTAATTCGCAAACCTGCAGAGTTATAAATGACAGCTATTGTCCAAAAATATATTGAAGTAAGGCTGCCAAGAGGACTTGAAAGGGGGGCAGAATTGCAGGAAACCGATTTCAGGAGGTAGACTAGAACTGCATGTAAAGCATAGGAAAAGAGGCAGAACGTCCACAATGATGCACTTGGCCAAAAAGGGCGTATGCGTTTTTTCCTGAATATATTCAGGAAGAAACGCATACGCCCTTTTTGGCCAACCAAGCAACCTTGAAAAGGAAATCTGCACTACAATGAAGTCTCACTGCCCCCCGGTCAAAAGGGCCATCTGAAAAAAGTGTAAAATCCAGAAAGGCAGGACAGGCCATGGAGAACTGGGAGCCTAGTTAGGCTGATGGGCGGGATGTAAATTGCCAACAGCCACTCTGGAGAAGTGTATGGTGTTTCATGAAACATCTAAAAAACAAAGCAACAGAGCCTAGGGCACTTCCACTTATGGTCCTATAGCTTAGGGAAATTAAAATAAAAAAGACACAGCCACCCCAAAGTTTGGGACGGCTCTGTTTACAAGAACCTCGTTTACAGTACAAGTTCAATATCACAGAAAGCGAAAAATGGATAAAGAAGTTGAGATACTAACGTACAATGAAATATCACTCAGCAATGAAATCTATGTCATCAGGGCCATAGCAGCATAATGAGTGGATTCAGGTATGATGATTCTAAGTGAAATAAGTCACACAGAAAAAGAAACATCATAAGATATCACTAATACACGGAATGTAAACTTGGCTACACAGGAACTGAATTACAAAACAGAATAGGGTTTCAAATGTAGAAAACCAACTTATGCTTGCTTAATGGGAAAGGTGAGTTGGGCTGCTACATAAAACCAGAGATTGAAATTAGCACAGATACCTTTCCATAAGCCAAATATATAATAGACAAGAGATACTGCTTGCTCAACGAAGTGGACTCAACACCCCATACTAAACGCCTAAGAATATACCTGACTAGTAAGAATCTTAAAACCTATGGATTTATATGTCTCTGAAAGAGAATCAAGCGTGTGTACAGCGGCATAAACGCAGCAGTGATAGGATTGGTGAGGTTCGGTGAGCAAATGCAGACCCTTTGAAGTCATATTGCATGGTACCCATTCCATGGTTCTCAACTCTCCAGGTTTAAGGGATTCTTCCTTCAGCTAAAACATGCATGTGTAACCCAGAGTATGATCCACCGTGTGATCGGGAAACGTGTTCAAATGTGTCTCAGTTTTCGTCCCCTGGTACTCGGGTGCAACATTCCAGACGCTTTACTAACACTCTCCCCACTTGGAGACTCAGTGCCTTTAACCTCCTGTTTGGCCCAGTTTGCAATTTCTGCGGAAAATGAACAGGAATAGGGAGAACCAATGAGAGACTAGCTGGAGGTGTCTGGACGGGCAAATTTAACTCTCATTTCCCACCAGGAAGAGGAATTAACCAAAGGCTCATCGAGCCATGCCGGAACCACACTAGGGCCTGAAGCAATCCTGCAGTGTTGCGGCCACCTCACAAGAAAACGAGTTGAAGAAAGGAGCTCAGGGGCACTGTAATTCGCAAACCTGCAGAGTTATAAATGACAGCTATCGTCCAAAAATATATTGAAGTAAGGCTGCCAAGAGGACTTGAAAGCGGGGCAGAATTGCAGGAAACCGATTTCAGGAGGTAGACTAGAACTGCATGTAAAGCATAGGAAAAGAGGCAGAACGTCCACAATGATGCACTTGGCCAAAAAGGGCGTATGCGTTTTTTCCTGAATATATTCAGGAAAAAACGCATACGCCCTTTTTGGCCAACCAAGCAAGCTTGCAAAGGAAATCTGCACTACAATGAAGTCTCACTGCCCCCCGGTCAAAAGGGCCATCTGAAAAAAGTGTAAAATCCAGAAAGTCAGGACAGGCGTTGGAGAACTGGGAGCCTAGTTAGGCTGATGGGCGGGATGTAAATTGCCAAGAGCCACTCTGGAGAAGTGTATGGTGTTTCCTGAAACATCCAAAGAAAAAGCAACAGAGCCTAGGGCACTTCCACTTATGGTCCTATAGCTTAGGGAAATTAAAATCAAAAAGACACAGCCACACCAAAGTTTGGGATGGCTCTGTTTACAAGAACCTCGTTTACGGTACAAGTTCAATATCACAGAAAGCGAAGAATGGATAAAGAAGTTGTGGTACTAACGTACAATGAAATATCACTCAGCAATGAAATCTATGTCATCAGGCCCATAGCAGCATAATGAGTGGATTCAGGTATGATGATTCTAAGTGAAATAAGTCACACAGAAAAAGAAACATCATAAGATATCACTAATACACGGAATGTAAACTTGGCTACACAGGAACTGAATTACAAAACAGAACAGGGTCTCAAATGTAGAAAACCAACTTATGCTTGTTAAGGGGAAAGGTGAGTTGGGGTGCTGCATAAAACCAGAGATTGAAATTAGCACAGATACCTTTCCATAAGCCAAATATGTAATAGACAAGAGCTACTGCTTGCTCAACGAAGTGGACTCAACACCCCATATTAAACGCCTAAGAATATACCTGACTAGTAAGAATCTTAAAACCTATGGATTTATATGTCTCTGAAAGAGAATCAAGCGTGTGTACAGCGACATAAACGCAGCAGTGTTAGGATTGGTGAGGTTCGGTGAGCAAATGCAGACCCTTGGAAGTCATATTGCATGGTACACATTCCATGGTTCTCAACTCTCCAGGTTTAAGGGATTCTTCCTTCAGCTAAAACATGCATGTGGAACCCAGAGTATGATCCACTGTGTGATCGGGAAACGTGTTCAAATGTGTCTCAGTTTTCGTCCCCTGGTACTCGGGTGCAACATTCCAGATGCTTTACTAACACTCTCCCCACTTGGAGAGTCAGTGCCTTTAACCTCCTGTTTGGCCCAGATTGCAATTTCTGCGGAAAATGAACAGGAATAGGGAGAACCAATGAGAGACTAGCTGGAGGTGTCTAGACGGGCAATTTTAACTCTCATTTCCCACCAGGAAGAGGAATTAACCAAAGGCTCAGCGAGCCATGCCGGAACCACACTAGGGCCTGAAGCAATCCTGCGCTGTTGCGGCCAGCTCACTAGAAAGCGAGTTGAAGAAAGGAGCTCAGGGGCACTGTCATTCACAAACCTGCAGAGTTCTAAATGACAGCTATCGTCCAAAAATATATTGAAGTAAGGCTGCCAAGCGGACTTGAAAGCGGGGCAGAATTGCAGGAAACCAATTTCAGGAGGTAGACTGGAATTGCATGTAAAGCATAGGAAAAGAGGCAGAACGTCCACAATGATGCACTTGGCCAAAAAGTGCGTATGCATTTTTTCCTGAATATATTCAGGAAAAAACGCATACGCCCTTTTTGGCCAACCAAGCAAGCTTGCAAAGGAAATCTGCACTACAATGAAGTCTCACTGCCCCCCGGTCAAAAGGGCCATCTGAAAAAAGTGTAAAATCCAGAAAGGCAGGACAGGCCTTGGAGAACTGGGAGCCTAGTTAGGCTGATGGGCGGGATGTAAATTGCCAACAGCCACTCTGGAGAAGTGTATGGTGTTTCCTGAAACATCCAAAAAACAAAGCAACAGAGCCTAGGGCACTTCCACTTATGGTCCGATAGCTTAGGGAAATTAAAATCAAAAAGAGACAGCCACCCCAAAGTTTGGGACGGCTCTGTTTACAAGAATCTCTTTTACGGTACAAGTTCAATATCGCAGAAAGCGAAAAATGGATAAAGTAGTTGTGGTACTAATGAACAATGCAATATCACTCAGCAATGATATCTATGTCATCAGGCCAGTAACAGCATAATGAGTGGATTCAGGTACGATGATTCTAAGTGAAATAAGTCTCACAGAAAAAGAAACATCATAAGATATCACTAATACACGGAATGTAAACTTGGCTACACAGGAACTGAATTATAAAACAGAATAGGGTCTCAAATGTAGAAAACCAACTTATGCTTGCTTAAGGGGAAAGGTGAGTTGGGGTGCTGCATAAAACCAGGGATCGAAATTAGCACAGATACCTTTCCATAAGCCAAATATGTAATAGACAAGAGCTACTGCTTGCTCAACGAAGTGGACTCAACACCCCATATTAAACGCCTAAGAATATACCTGAGAAGTAAGAATCTTAAACCCTATGGATTTATATATCTCCGAAAGAGATTCAAGCATGTTTAGAGAGGCATAAATTCAGCAGTTATAGGATTGGTGAGGTTCGGTGAGCAAATGCAGACCCTTTGAAGTCATATTGCATGGTACCCACTCCATGGGTCTCAACTCTCCAGGTTTAAGGGATTCTTCCTTCAGCTAAAACATGCATGTGGAACCCAGAGTATGATCCACCGTGTGATCGGGAAATGTGTTCAAATGTGTCTCACTTTCCGTCCCCTGGTACTCGGGTGCAACATTCCAGACGCTTTACTAACACTCTCCCCACTTGGAGAGTCAGTGCCTTTAACCTCCTGTTTGGCCCAGTTTGCAATTTCTGCGGAAAATGAACAGGAATAGGGAGAACCAATGAGAGACTAGCTGGAGGTGTCTGGATGGGCAAATTTAACTCTCATTTCCCACCAAGAAGAGGAATTAAGCAGAGGTTCAGTGAGCCATGCCGGAACAACACTAGAGCCTGAAGCAATCCTGCGGTGTTCCGGCCAGCTCACAAGAAAGCGAGTTGAAGAAAGGAGCTCAGGGGCACTGTCATTCACAAACCTGCAGAGTTATAAATGACAGCTATCGTCCAAAAATATATTGAAGTAAGGCTGCCAAGAGGACTTGAAAGCGGGGCAGAATTGCAGGAAACCGATTTCAGGAGGTAGACTGGAATTGCATTGAAAGCATAGGAAAAGATGCAGAACGTCCACAATGATGCACTTGGCCTAAAAGGGCGTATGCGTTTTTTCCTGAATATATTCAGGAAAAAACGCATACGCCCTTTTTGGCCAACCAAGCAAGCTTGCAAAGGAAATCTGCACTACAATGAAGTCTCACTGCCACCCACTCAAAAGGGCCATCTGAAAAAAGTGTAAAATCCAGAAAGGCAGCACAGGCCATGGAGAACTAGGAGCCTTGTTATGCTGATGGGCGGGATGTAAATTGCCAACAGCCAATCTGGAGAAGTGTATGGTGTTTCCTGAAACATCTAAAAAACAAAGCACCAGAGCCTAAGGCACTTCCACTTATGGTCCTATAGATTAGTGATATTAAAATCAAAAAAACACAGCCAGCCCAAAGTTTGGTACGGCTCTGTTTACAAGAACCTCGTTTACGGTACAAGTTCAATATCGCAGAAAGCGAAAAATGGATAAAGAAGTTGTGGTACTTACGTACAATGCAATATCACTCAGCAATGAAATCTATGTCATCAGGCCAGTAGCAGCATAATGAGTGGATGCAGGTACGATGATTCTAAGTGAAATAAGACACACAGAAAAAGAAACATCATAAGATATCACTAATACACGGAATGTAAACTTGGCTACACAGGAACTGAATTACAAAACAGAATAGGGTCTCAAATGTAGAAAACCAACTTATGCTTGCTTAAGGGGAAAGGTGAGTTGAGGTGCTGCATAAAACCAGAGATTGAAATTAGCACAGATACCTTTCCATAAGCCAAATATGTAATAGACAAGAGCTACTGCTTGCTCAACGAAGTGGACTCAACACCCCATATTAAACGCCTAAGAATATACCTGACTAGTAAGAATCTTAAAACCTATGGATTTATATGTCTCTGAAAGAGAATCAAGCGTGTGTATAGCAGCATAAACGCAGCAGTGATAGGATTGGTGAGGTTCGGTGAGCAAATGCAGACCCTTTGAAGTCATATTGCATGGTACCCATTCCATGGTTCTCAACTCTCCAGGTTTAAGGGATTCTTCCTTCAGCTAAAACATGCATGTGGAACCCAGAGTATGATCCACCGTGTGATCGGGAAACGTGTTCAAATGTGTCTCAGTTTTCGTCCCATGGTACTCGGGTGCCACATTCCAGACGCTTTACTAACACTCTCCCCACTAGGAGAGTCAGTGCCTTTAACCTCCTGTTTGTCCCAGTTTGCAATTTCTGTGGAAAATGAACAGGAATAGGGAGAACCAATGAGAGACTAGCTGGAGGTGTCTGGACGGGCAAATTTAACTCTCATTTCCCACCAGGAAGAGGAATTAACCAAAGGCTCAGCGTGCCATGCCGGAACCACACTAGGGCCTGAAGCAATCCTGCGGTGTTGCGGCCAGCTCACAAGAAAGCGAGTCGAAGAAAGGAGCTCAGGGCACTGTATTTAACAAACCTGCAGAGTTATAAATGACAGCTATCATCCAAAAATATATTGAAGTAAGGCTGCCAAGAGGAATTGAAAGCGGGGCAGAATTGCAGGAAACCGATTTCAGTAGGTAGACTGGAATTGCATGTAAAGCACAGGAAAAGAGGCAGAATGTCCACAATGATGCACTTGGCCAAAAAGGGCGTATGCGTTTTTTCCTGAATATATTCAGGAAAAAACGCATACGCCCTTTTTGGCCAACCAAGCAAGCTTTCAAAGGAAGTCTGCACTACAATGAAGTCTAACTGCACCTCGGTCAAAAGGGCCATCTGAAAAAAGTGTAAAATCCAGGAAGGCAGGACAGGCCATGGAGAACTGGGAGCCTTGTTATGCTGATGGTCAGGATGTAAATTGCCAACAGCCACTCTGGAGAAGTGTATGGTGTTTCCTGAAACATCTGAAAAACAAAGCAACAGAGCCTAGGGCACTTCCACTTATGGTCCTATAGCTTAGGGAAATTAAATCAAAAAGACACAGCCACCCGAAAGATTGGGACGGCTCTGTTTACAAGAACCTCGTTTACGGTACAAGTTTAATATCGCAGAAAGCGAAAAATGGATAAAGAAGTTGTGGTACTTACGTACAATGCAATATCACTCAGCAATGAAATCTATGTCATCAGGCCCGTAGCAGCATAATGAGTGGATTCAGGTACGATGATTCTAAGTGAAATAAGTCACACAGAAAATGAAACATCATAAGATATCACTACTACACGGAATGTAAACTTGGCTACACAGGAACTGAATTACAAAACAGAACAGGGTCTCATATGTAGAAAACCAACTTATGCTTGCTTAAGGGGAAAGGTGAGTTGGGGTGCTGCATAAAACCAGAGATTGAAATTAGCACAGATACCTTTCCATAAGCCAAATATGTAATAAAGAAGAGCTACTGCTTGCTCAACGAAGTGGACTCAACACCCCATATTAAACGCCTAAGAATATACCTGACTAGTAAGAATCTTAAAACCTATGGATTTATATGTCTCCAAAAGAGGATCAAGCTTGTGTACAGCGGCATAAACGCAGCAGTGATAGGATTGGTGAGGTTCGGTGAGCAAATGCAGACCCTTTGAAGTCATATTGCTTGGTACCCATTCCATGGGTCTCAACTCTGCAGGTTTAAGGGATTCTTCCTTCAGCTAAAACATGCATGTGGAACCCAGAGTATGATCCACCGTGTGATCGGAAAACGTGTTCAAATGTGTCTCAGTTTTCATACACTGGTACTCGGGTGCAACATTCCAGACGCTTTACTAACACTCTCCCCACTTGGAGAGTCAGTGCCTTTAACCTCCTGTTTGGCCAGTTTGCAATTTCTGCGGAAAATGAACAGGAATAGGGAGAACCAATGAGAGACTATCTGGAGGTGTCTGGACGGGCAAATTTAACTCTCATTTCCCACTAAGAAGAGGAATTAACCAACTGCTCAGCGTGCCATGCCGGAACCACACTAGGGCCTGAAGCAATCCTGCGGTGTTGCGGCCAGCTCACAAGAAAGCGAGTTGAAGAAAGGAGCTCAGGGGCACTGTAATTCTCAAACCTGCAGAGTTCTAAATAACAGCTATCGTCCATAATTATATTGAAGTAAGGCTGCCAAGAGGACTTGAAAGTGGGGCAGAATTGCAGGAAACCGATTTCAGGAGGTAGACTGGAATTGCGTGTAAAGCATAGGAAAAGAGGCAGAACGTCCACAATGATGCACTTGGCCAAAAAGGGCGTATGCGTTTTTTCCTGAATATATTCAGGAAAAAACGCATACGCCCTTCTTGGCCAACCAAGCAAGCTTGCAAATGGAATCTGCACTACAATGAAGTCTCACTGCCCCCTGGTCAAAAGGGCCATCTGAAAAAAGTGTAAAATGCAGAAAGGCAGGACAGGCCATGGAGAACTGGGAGCCTTGTTATGCTGATGGGTGGGATATAAATTGCCAACAGCCAATCTGAAGAAGTGTATGGTGTTTCCTGAAACATCTAAAAAACAAAACAACAGAGCATAGGGCACTTCCACTTATGGTCCTATAGCTTAGGGAAATTAAAATCAAAAAGACACAGCCACCCCAAAATTTGGGACGGCTCTGTTTACAAGAACCTCGTTTACGGTACAAGGTCAATATCACAGAAAGCGAAAAATGGATAAAGAAGTTGTGGTAATTACGTACAATGAAATATCACTCCGCAATGAAATCTATGTCATCAGGCTTGTAGTAGCATAATGAGTGGATTCAGTTACGATGATTCTAAGTGAAATAAGTCACACAGAAAAAGAAACATCATAAGATATCACTACAACACACAATGTAAACTTGGCTACACAGGAACTGAATTACAAAACAGAACAGGTTCTCAAATGTAGAAAACCGACTTATGCTTGCTTAAGGAGAAAGGTGAGTTGGGGTGCTACATAAAACAAGAGATTGAAATTAGCACAGATACCGTTCCATAAGCCAAATATGTAATAGACAAGAGCTACTCCTTGCTCAACGAATTGGACTCAACACCACATATTAAACGCCTAAGAATATACCTGACTAGTAAGAATCTTAAAACCTATGGATTTATATGTCTTTGAAAGAGAATCAAGCGTGTGTACAGCGGCATAAACGCAGCAGTGATAGGATTGGTGAGGTTTGATGAGCAAATGCAGACCCTTTGAAGTCACATTGCATGGTACCCATTCCATGGTTCTCAACTCTCCAGGTTTAAGGGATTCTTCCTTCAGCTAAAACATGCATGTGGAAACCGGAGTATGATCCACCGTGTGATCAGGAAACGTGTTCAAATGTGTCTCAATTTTCGTCCCCTGGTACTCGGGTGCCACATCCAGACGCTTTACTAACACTCTCCCCACTTGGAGAGTCAGTGCCTTTAACCTCCTGTTTGGCCCAGTTTGCAATTTCTGCGGAAAATGAACAGGAATAGGGAGAACCAATGAGAGAGAAGCTGGAGGTGTCTGGACGGGCAAATTTAACTCTCATTTCCAACTAGGAAGAGGAATTAACCAAAGGCTCAGCGTGCCATGCCAGAACCACACTAGGGCCTGAAGCAATCCTGCGGTGTTGCGGCCAGCTCACAAGAAAGCGAGTCGAAGAAAGGAGCTCAGGGGCACTGTAATTCACAAACCTGCAGAGTTCTAAATGACAGCTATCGTCCAAAAATATATTGAAGTAAGGCTGCCAAGAGGACTTGAAAGCGGGGCAGAATTGCAGGAAACCGATTTCAGGAGGGAGACTGGAATTGCATTTTAAGCATAGGAAAAGAGGCAGAACGTCCACAATGATGCACTTGGCCAAAAAGGGCGTATGCGTTTTTTCCTGAATATATTCAGGAAAAAACGCATACGCCCTTCTTGGCCAACCAAGCAAGCTTGCAAAGGAAATCTGCACTACAACGAAGTCTCACTGCCCCCCGGTCAAAAGGGTCATCTGAAAAAAGTGTAAAATCCAGAAAGGCAGGACAGGCCATGGAGAACTGGGAGCCTTCTTATGCTGATAGGCGGGATGTAAATTGTCAACAGCCACTCTGGAGAAGTGTATGGTGTTTCCTGAAACAGCTAAAAAACAAAGCAATAGAGCCTAAGGCACTTCCACTTATGGTCCTATAGATTAGAGAAATTAAAATCAAAAAGACACAGCCACCTCAAAGTTTGGGACGGCTCTGTTTACAAGAACCTCGTTTACGGTACAAGTTCAATATCGCAGAAAGCGCAAAATGGATAAAGAAGTTGTGGTACTTACGTACAATGCAATATCACTCAGCAATGAAATCTATGTCATCAGACCAGTAGCAGCATAATGAGTGGATTCAGGTACGATGATTCTAAGTGAAATAAATCACACAGAAAAAGAAACATCATAAGTTATCACTAATACACGGAATGTAAACTTGGCTACACAGGAACTGAATTACAAAACAGAATAGGGTCTCAAATGTAGAAAACCAACTCATGCTTGCTTAAGGGGAAAGGTGAGTTGGGGTGCTGCATAAAACCAGAGATTGAAATTAGCACAGATACCTTTCCATAAGCCAAATATGTAATAAAGAAGAGCTACTGCTTGCTCAACGAAGTGGACTCAACACCACATATTAAACGCCTAAGAATATACCTGACTAGTAAGAATCTTAAAACCTATGGATTTATATGTCTCCGAAAGAGAATCAAGCGTGTGTACAGCGGCATAAACGCAGCAGTGATAAGATTGGTGAGGTTCGGTGAGCAAATGCAGACCCTTTGAAGTCATATTGCTTGGTACCCATTCCATGGGTCTCAACGCTCCAGGTTTAAGGGATTCTTCCTTCAGCTAAAACATGCATGTGGAACTCAGAGTATGGTCCACCGTGTGATCGGAAAACGTGTTCAAATGTGTCTCAGGTTTCATACACTGGTACTCGGGTGCAACATTCCAGACGCTTTACTAACACTCTCCCCACTTGGAGAGTCAGTGCCTTTAACCTCCTGTTTGGCCCAGTTTGCAATTTCTGTGCAAAATGAACAGGAATAGTGAGAACCAATGAGAGACTAGCTGGAGGTGTCTGGACGGGCAAATTTAACTCTCATTTCCCACCAGGAAGAAGAATTAACCAACGGCTCAGCGTGCCATGCCAGAACCACACTAGGGCCTGAAGCAATCCTGCGGTGTTGCGGCCAGCTCACAAGAAAGCGAGTTGAAGAAAGGAGCTCAGGGGCACTGTAATTCTCAAACCTGCAGAGTTCTAAAAGACAGCTATCGTCCATAATTATATTGAAGTAAGGTTGCCAAGAGGACTTGAAAGTGGGGCAGAATTGCAGGAAACCAATTTCAGGAGGTAGACTGGTATTGCATGTAAAGCATAGGAAAAGAGGCAGAACGTCCACAATGATGCACTTGGCCAAAAAGAGCGTATGCGTTTTTTCCTGAATATATTCAGGAAAAAACGCATACGCCCATTTTGGCCAACCAAGCAAGCTTGCAAAGGGAATCTGCACTACAATGAAGTCTCACTGACCCCTGGTCAAAAGGGCCATCTGAAAAAAGTGTAAAATGCAGAAAGGCAGGCCAGGCCATGGAGAACTGGGAGCCTTGTTATGCTGATGGGTGGGATATAAATTGCCAACAGCCAATCTGGAGAAGTGTATGGTGTTTCCTGAAACATCTAAAAAACAAAACAACAGAGCATAGGGCACTTCCACTTATGGTCCTATAGCTTAGGGAAATTAAAATCAAAAAGACACAGCCACCCAAAAGTTTGGGATGGCTCTGTTTACAAGAACCTCGTTTACGGTACAAGATCAATATCACAGAAAGCGAAAAATGGATAAAGAAGTTTTGGTAATTATGTACAATGAAATATCACTCAGCAATGAAATCTATGTCATCAGGCTTGTAGTAGCATAATGAGTGGATTCAGGTACGATGATTCTAAGTGAAATAAGTCACACAGAAAAAGAAACATCATAAGATATCACTACAACACAGAATGTAAACTTGGCCACACAGGAACTGAATTACAAAACAGAACAGGTTCTCAAATGTAGAAAACCGACTTATGCTTGCTTAAGGGGAAAGGTGAGTTGGGGTGCTGCATAAAACCAGAGATTGAAATTAGCACAGATACCTTTCCATAAGCCAAATATGTAATAAAGAAGAGCTACTGCTTGCTCAACGAAGTGGACTCAACACCCCATATTAAACGCCTAAGAATATACCTGACTAGTAAGAATCTTAAAACCTATGGATATATATGTCTCTGAAAGAGAATCAAGCGTGTGTACAGCGGCATAAACGCAGCAGTGATAGGATTGGTGAGGTTTGGTGAGCAAATGCAGACCCTTTGAAGTCACATTGCATGGTACCCATTCCATGGTTCTCAACTCTCCAGGTTTAAGGGATTCTTCCTTCAGCTAAAACATGCATGTGGAAACCGGAGTACGATCCACCGTATGATCAGGAAACGTGTTCAAATGTGTCTCAGTTTTCGTCCCCTGGTAATTGGGTGCCACATCCAGACGCTTTACTAACACTCTCCCCACTTGGAGAGTCAGTGCCTTTAACCTCCTGTTTGTCCCAGTTTGCAATTTCTGCGGAAAATGAACAGGAATAGGGAGAACCAATGGGAGACTAGCTGGAGGTGTCTGGACGGGCAAATTTAACTCTCATTTCCCACTAGGAAGAGGAATTAACCAACGGCTCAGCGTGCCATGCCGGAACCACACTAGGGCCTGAAGCAATCCTGCGGTGTTGCGGCCAGCTCACAAGAAAGCGAGTTGAAGAAAGGAGCTCAGGGGCACTGTCATTCACAAACAAGCAGAGTTCTAAATGACAGCTATCGTCCAAAAATATATTGAAGTAAGGCTGCCAAGAGGACTTGAAAGTGGGGCAGAATTGCAGGAAACCGATTTCAGGAGGTAGACTGGAATTGCATGTAAAGCATAGGAAAAGAGGCAGAACGTCCACAATGATGCACTTGGCCAAAAAGGACGTATGCGTTTTTTCCTGAATATATTCAGGAAAAAACGCATATGCCCATTTTGGCCAACCAAGCAAGCTTGCAAAGGGAATCTGCGCTACAATGAAGTCTCACTGCCCCCCGGTCAAAAGGGCCATCTGAAAAACGTATAAAATCCAGAAAGGCAGGATAGGCCATGGAGAACTGGGAACCTTCTTATGCTGATGGGTGGGATGTAAATTGCCAACAGCCACTCTGGAGAAGTGTATGGTGTTTCCTGAAACATCTGAAAAACAAAGCAACAGAGCCTAGGGCACTTCCACTTATGGTCCTATAGCTTAGGGAAATTAAAATCAAAAAGACACAGCCACCCCAAAGTTTGGGATGGCTCTGTTTACAAGAACCTCGTTTACAGTACAAGTTCAATATCGCAGAAAGCGAAAAATGGATAAAGAAGTTGTGGTACTAACGTACAATGCAATATCACTCAGCAATGAAATCTATGTCATCAGGCCAGTAGCAGCATAATGAGTGGATTCAGGTACGATGATTCGAAGTGAAATAAGTCACACAGAAAAAGAAACATCATAAGATATCACTACTACACGGAATGTAAACTTGGCTACACAGGAACTGAATTACAAAACAGAATACAGTCTCAAATGCAGAAAACCAACTTATGCTTGCTTAAGGGGAAAGGTGAGTTGGGGTGCTGCATAAAACCAGAGATTGGAATTAGCACAGATACCATTCCATAAGCCAAATATGTAATAGACAAGAGCTACTGCTTGCTCAACGAAGTGGACTCAAGACGCCATATTAAACGCCTAAGAATATACCTGACTAGTAAGAATCTTAAAACCTATGGATTTATATGTCTCCGAAAGAGAATCAAGCGTGTGTACAGCGGCATAAACGCAGCAGTGATAGGATTGGTGAGGTTCGGTAAGCAAATGCAGACCCTTTGAAGTCATATTGCATGGTATCCATTCCATGGTTCTCAACTCTCCAGGTTTAATGGATTCTTCCTTCAGCTAAAACATGCATGTGGAACCCAGAGTATGATCCACCGTGTGATCGGGAAACGTGTTCAAATGTGTCTCAGTTTTCGTCCCCTGGTACTCGGGTGCAACATTCCAGACGCTTTACTAACACTCTCCCCACTTGGAGAGTCAGTGCCTTTAACCTCCTGTTTGGCCCAGTTTGCAATTTCTGCGGAAAATGAACAGGAATAGGGAGAACCAATGAGAGACTAGCTGGAGGTGTCTGGACGGGCAAATTTAACTCTCATTTCCCACCAGTAAGAGGAATTAACCAAAGGCTCAGCGAGCCATGCCGGAACCACACTAGGGCCTGAAGCAATCCTGCAGTGTTGCAGCCAGGTCACAAGAAAGCGAGTTGAAGAAAGGAGCTCAGGGGCTCTGTCATTCACAAACCTTCAGAGTTATAAATGACAGCTATCGTCCAAAAATATATTGAAGTAAGCCTGCCAAGAGGACTTGAATGCGGGGCAGAATTGCAGGAAACCGATTTCAGGAGGTAGACTGGAATTGCATGTAAAGCATAGGAAAAGAGGCAGAACGTCCACAATGATGCACTTGGCCAAAAAGGGCGTATGCGTTTTTTCCTGAATATATTCAGGAAAAGACGCATACGCCGTTTTTGGCCAACCAAGCAAGCTTGCAAATAAAATCTGCACTACAATGAAGTCTCACTGTTCCCCGGTCAAAAGGGCCATCTGAAAAAAGTGTAAAATCGAGAAAGGCAGGACAGGCCATGGAGAACTGGGAGCCTAGTTAGGCTGATGGGCGGGATGTAAATTGCCAACAGCCACTCTGGAGAAGTGTATGGTGTTTCCTGAAACATCTAAAAAACAAAGCAACAGAGCCTAGGGCACTTCCACTTATGGTCCTATAGCTTAGGGAAATTAAAATGAAAAAGACACAGCCACCCCAAAGTTTGGGATGGCTCTGTTTACAAGAACCTCGTTTACGGTACAAGTTCAATATCGCAGAAAGCGAAAAATGGATAAAGAAGTTGTGGTACTAACGTACAATGAAATATCACTCAGCAATGAAATCTGTGTCATCAGGCCCATAGCAGAATAATGAGTGGATTCAGGTATGATGATTCTAAGTGAAAAAAGTCACACAGAAAAAGAAACATCATAAGATATCACTAATACACGGAATGTAAACTTGGCTACACAGGAACTGAATTACAAAACAGAATAGGGTCTCAAATGTAGAAAACCAACTTATGCTTGCTTAAGGGGAAAGGTGAGTTGGGGTGCTGCATAAAACCAGAGATTGAAATTAGCACAGATACCTTTCCATAAGCCAAATATGTAATAGACAAGAGCTACTGCTTGCTCAACGAAGTGGACTCAAGACGCCATATTAAACGCCTAAGAATATACCTGACTAGTAAGAATCTTAAAACCTATGGATTTATATGTCTCCGAAAGAGAATCAAGCGTGTGTACAGCGGCATAAACGCAGCAGTGATAGGATTGGTGAGGTTCGGTGAGCAAATGCAGACCCTTTGAAGTCATATTGCATGGTACCCATTCCATGGTTCTCAACTCTCCAGGTTTAAGGGATTCTTCCTTCAGCTAAAACATGCATGTGGAACTCAGAGTATGATCCACCGTGTGATCGGGAAACGTGTTCAAATGTGTCTCACTTTTCGTCCCCTGGTACTCGGGTGCAACATTCCAGACGCTTTACTAACACTCTCCCCACTTGGAGACTCAGTGCCTTTAACCTCCTGTTTGGCCCAGTTTGCAATTTCTGCGGAAAATGAACAGGAATAGGGAGAATCAATGAGAGACTAGCTGGAGGTGTCTGGACGGGCAAATTTAACTCTGATTTCCCACCAGGAAGAGGAATTAACCAAAGGCTCAGCGAGCCATGCCGGAACCACACTAGGGCCTGAAGCAATCCTGCAGTGTTGCAGCCAGCTCACAAGAAAGCGAGTTGAAGAAAGGAGCTCAGGGGCTCTGTCATTCACAAACCTGCAGAGTTATAAATGACAGCTATCGTCCAAAAATATATTGAAGTAAGGCTGCCAAGAGGACTTGAAAGCGGGGCAGAATTGCAGGAAACCGATTTCAGGAGGTAGACTGGAATTGCATGTAAAGCATAGGAAAAGAGGCAGAACGTCCACAATGATGCACTTGGCCAAAAAGTGCGTATGCGTTTTTTCCTGAATATATTCAGGAAAAAACGCGTACGCCCTTATTGGCCAACCAAGCAAGCTTGCAAAGGAAATCTGCACTACAATGAAGTCTCACTGCCCCCCGGTCAAAAGGGCCATCTGAAAAAAGTGTAAAATCCAGAAAGGCAGGACAGGCCATGGAGAACTGGGAGCCTAGTTAGGCTGATGGGCGGGATGTAAATTGCCAAGAGCCACTCTGGAGAAGTGTATGGTGTTTCCTGAAACATCTAAAAAACAAAGCAACAGAGCCTAGGGCACTTCCACTTATGGTCCTATAGCTTAGGGAAATTAAAATCAAAAAGACACAGCCACCCCAAAGTTTGGGATGGCTCTGTTTACAAGAACCTCGTTTACGGTACAAGTACAATATCGCAGAAAGCGAAAAATGGATAAAGAAGTTGTGGTACTAACGTACAATGCAATATCACTCAGCAATGAAATCTATGTCATCAGGCCCATAGCAGCATAATGAGTGGATTCAGGTACGATGATTCTAAGTGAAATAAGTCACACAGAAAAAGAAACATCATAAGATATCACTAATACACGGAATGTAAACTTGGCTACACAGGAACTGAATTACAAAACAGAATAGGGTCTCAAATGTAGAAAACCAACTTATGCTTGCTTAAGGGGAAAGGTGAGTTGGGGTGCTGCATAAAACCAGAGATTGAAATTAGCACAGATACCTTTCCATAAGCCAAATATGTAATAGACCAGAGCTACTGCTTGCTCAACGAAGTGGACTCAACACCCCATATTAAACGCCTAAGAATATACCTGACTAGTAAGAATCTTAAAACCTATGGATTTATATGTCTCCGAAAGAGAATCAAGCGTGTGTACAGAGGCATAAACGCAGCAGTGATAGGATTGGTGAGGTTCGGTGAGCAAATGCAGACCCTTTGAAGTCATATTGCATGGTACCCATTCCATGGTTCTCAACTCTCCAAGTTTAAGGGATTCTTCCTTCAGCTAAAACATGCATGTGGAACCCAGAGTATGATCCACCGTGAGATCGGGAAACGTGTTCAAATGTGTCTCACTTTTCGTCCCCTGGTACTCGGGTGCAACATTCTAGACGCTTTACTAACACTCTCCCCACTTGGAGAGTCAGTACCTTTAAACTCCTGTTTGGCCCAGTTTGCAATTTCTGCGGAAAATGAACAGGAATAGGGAGAACCAATGAGAGACTAGCTGGAGGTGTCTGGACGGGCAAATTTAACTCTCATTTCCACCAGGAAGAGGAATTAACCAAAGGCTCAGCGAGCCATGCCGAAACCACACTAGGGCCAGAAGCAATCCTGCGGTGTTACGGCCAGCTCACAAGAAAGCGAGTTGAAGAAAGGAGCTCAGGGGCACTGTAATTCACAAACCTGCAGAGTTCTAAATGACAGCTATCGTCCAAAAATATATTGAAGTAATGCTGCCTAGAGGACTTGAAAGTGGGGCAGAATTGCAGGAAACCGATTTCAGGAGGTAGACTGTATTTGCATGTAAAACATAGGAAAAGAGGCAGAACGTCCACAATGATGCACTTGGCCAAAAAGGGCGTATGCGTTTTTTCCTGAATGTATTCAAGAAAAAACGCATACGCTCTTTTAGGTCAACCAAGCAAGCTTGCAAAGAAATCTGCACTACAATGAAGTCTCACTGCCCCCCGGTCAAAAGGGCCATCTGAAAAAAGTGTAAAATCCAGAAAGGCAGGACAGGCCATGGAGAACTGGGAGCCTTGTTATGGTGAAGGGCGGGATGTAAATTGCCAACAGCCACTCTGGAGAAGTGTATGGTGTTTCCTGAAACATCTAAAAAACAAAGCAACAGGGCTTCCCTAGTGGCGCAGTGGTTGAGAGTCCGCCTGCCGATGCAGGGGACACGGGTTCGTGCCCCGGTGCGGGAAGATCCCACATGAAGCGGAGCGGCTGGGCCCATGAGCCATGGCCGCAGGGTCTGCGCGTCCGGAGCCTGTGCTCCGCAGCAGGAGAGGCTGCAACAGTGGGAGGCCCGCGTACCGCAAAAAAAATAAATAAATAAAAATAAAAAACAAAGCCACAGAGCCTAGGGCACTTCCACTTATGGTCCTATAGCTTAGGGAAATTAAAATCAAAAAGACACAGCCACCCCAAAGTTTGGGACGGCTCTGTTTACAAGAACCTCGTTTACGGTACAAGTTCAATATCGCAGAAAGCGAAAAATGGATAAAGAATTTGTGGTACTAACGTACAATGAAATATCACTCAGCAATGAAATCTATGTCATCAGGCCAGTAGCAGCATAATGAGTGGATTCAGGTACGATGATTCTAAGTGAAATAAGTCACACAGAAAAAGAAACATCATAAGATATCACTAATACACGGAATGTAAACTTGGCTACACAGGAACTGAATTACAAAACAGAATAGGGTCTCAAATGTAGAAAACCAACTTATGCTTGCTTAAGGGGAAAGGTGAGTTGGGGTGCTACATAAAACCAGAGATTGAAATTAGCACAGATACCTTTCCATAAGCCAAATATGTAATAGACAAGAGCTACTGCTTGCTCAACGAAGTGGACTCAACATCCCATATTAAACGCCTAAGAATATACCTGACTAGTAAGAATCTTAAAACCTATGGATTTATATGTCTCCGAAAGAGAATCAAGCGTGTGTACAGCGGCATAAACGCAGCAGGGATAGGATTGGTGAGGTTCGGTGAGCAAATGCAGACCCTTTGAAGTCATATTGCATGGTACCCATTCCACGGTTCTCAACTCTCCAGGTTTAAGGGATTCTTCCTTCAGCTAAAACATGCATGTGGAACCCAGAGTATGATCCACCGTGTGATCGGGAAACGTGTTCAAATGTGTCTCACTTTTCGTCCCCTGGTACTCGGGTGCAACATTCCAGACGCTTTACTAACACTCTCCCCACTTGGAGAGTCAGTGCCTTTAACCTCCTGTTTGGCCCAGTTTGCAATTTCTGCGGAAAATGAACAGGAATAGGGAGAATCAATGAGAGACTAGCTGGAGGTGTCTGGACGGGCAAATTTAACTCTCATTTCCCACCAGGAAGAGGAATTAACCAAAGGCTCAGCGAGCCATGCCGGAACCACACTAGGGCCAGAAGCAATCCTGCAGTGTTGCAGCCAGCTCACAAGAAAGCGAGTTGAAGAAAGGAGCTCAGGGGCTCTGTCATTCACAAACCTGCAGAGTTATAAATGACAGCTATCGTCCAAAAATATATTGAAGTAAGGCTGCCAAGAGGACTTGAAAGCGGGGCAGAATTGCAGGAAACCGATTTCAGGAGGTAGACTGGAATTGCATGTAAAGCATACGAAAAGAGGCAGAACGTCCACAATGATGCACTTGGCCAAAAAGGGCGTATGCGTTTTTTCCTGAATATATTCAGGAAAAAACGCATACGCCCTTTTTGGCCAACCAAGCAAGCTTGCAAAGGAAATCTGCACTACAATGAAGTCTCACTGCCCCCCGGTCAAAAGGGCCATCTGAAAAAAGTGTAAAATCCAGAAAGGCAGGACAGGCCATGGAGAACTGGGAGCCTAGTTAGGCTGATGGGCGGGATGTAAATTGCCAACAGCCACTCTGGAGAAGTGTATGGTGTTTCCTGAAACATCTAAAAAACAAAGCAACAGAGCCTAGGGCACTTCCACTTATGGTCCTATAGCTTAGGGAAATTAAAATCAAAAAGACACAGCCACCCCAAAGTTTGGGATGGCTCTGTTTACAAGAACCTCGTTTACGGTACAAGTACAATATCGCAGAAAGCGAAAAATGGATAAAGAAGTTGTGGTACTAACGTACAATGAAATATCACTCAGCAATGAAATCTATGTCATCAGGCCCATAGCATCATAATGAGTGGATTCAGGTACGATGATTCTAAGTGAAATAAGTCACACAGAAAAAGAAACATCATAAGATATCACTAATACACGGAATGTAAACTTGGCTACACAGGAACTGAATTACAAAACAGAATAGGGTCTCAAATGTAGAAAACCAACTTATGCTTGCTTAAGGGGAAAGGTGAGTTGGGGTGCTGCATAAAACCAGAGATTGAAATTAGCACAGATACCTTGCCATAAGCCAAATATGTAATAGACAAGAGCTACTGCTTGCTCAACGAAGTGGACTCAACACCCCATATTAAACGCCTAAGAATATACCTGACTAGTAAGAATCTTAAAACCTATGGATTTATATGTCTCCGAAAGAGAATCAAGCGTGTGTACAGAGGCATAAACGCAGCAGTGATAGGATTGGTGAGGTTTGGTGAGCAAATGCAGACCCTTTGAAGTCATATTGCATGGTACCCATTCCATGGTTCTCAACTCTCCAGGTTTAAGGGATTCTTCCTTCAGCTAAAACATGCATGTGGAACTCAGAGTATGATCCACCGTGTGATCGGGAAACGTGTTCAAATGTGTCTCACTTTTCGTCCCGTGGTACTCGGGTGCAACATTCCAGACGCTTTACTAACACTCTCCCCACTTGGAGAGTCAGTGCCTTTAACCTCCTGTTTGGCCCAGTTTGCAATTTCTGCGGAAAATGAACAGGAATAGGGAGAATCAATGAGAGACTAGCTGGAGGTGTCTGGACGGGCAAATTTAACTCTCATTTCCCACCAGGAAGAGGAATTAACCAAAGGCTCAGCGAGCCATGCCGGAACCACACTAGGGCCTGAAGCAATCCTGCAGTGTTGCAGCCAGCTCACAAGAAAGCGAGTTGAAGAAAGGAGCTCAGGGGCTCTGTCATTCACAAACCTGCAGAGTTATAAATGACAGCTATCGTCCAAAAATATATTGAAGTAAGGCTGCCAAGAGGACTTGAATGTGGGGCAGAATTGCAGGAAACCGATTTCAGGAGGTAGACTGGAATTGCATGTAAAGCATAGGAAAAGAGGCAGAACGTCCACAATGATGCACTTGGCCAAAAAGGGCGTATGCGTTTTTTCCTGAATATATTCAGGAAAAAACGCATACGCCCTTTTTGGCCAACCAAGCAAGCTTGCAAAGGAAATCTGCACTACAATGAAGTCTCACTGCCCCCCGGTCAAAAGGGCCATCTGAAAAAAGTGTAAAATCCAGAAAGGCAGGACAGGCCATGGAGAACTGGGAGCCTAGTTAGGCTGATGGGCGGGATGTAAATTGCCAAGAGCCACTCTGGAGAAGTGTATGGTGTTTCCTGAAACATCTAAAAAACAAAGCAACAGAGCCTAGGGCACTTCCACTTATGGTCCTATAGCTTAGGGAAATTAAAATCAAAAAGACACAGCCACCCCAAAGTTTGGGATGGCTCTGTTTACAAGAACCTCGTTTACGGTACAAGTTCAATATCGCAGAAAGCGAAAAATGGATAAAGAATTTGTGGTACTAACGTACAATGAAATATCACTCAGCAATGAAATCTATGTCATCAGGCCAGTAGCAGCATAATGAGTGGATTCAGGTACGATGATTCTAAGTGAAATAAGTCACACAGAAAAAGAAACATCATAAGATATCACTAATACACGGAATGTAAACTTGGCTACACAGGAACTGAATTACAAAACAGAATAGGGTCTCAAATGTAGAAAACCAACTTATGCTTGCTTAAGGGGAAAGGTGAGTTGGGGTGCTACATAAAACCAGAGATTGAAATTAGCACAGATACCTTTCCATAAGCCAAATATGTAATAGACAAGAGCTACTGCTTGCTCAACGAAGTGGACTCAACATCCCATATTAAACGCCTAAGAATATACCTGACTAGTAAGAATCTTAAAACCTATGGATTTATATGTCTCCGAAAGAGAATCAAGCGTGTGTACAGCGGCATAAACGCAGCAGGGATAGGATTGGTGAGGTTCGGTGAGCAAATGCAGACCCTTTGAAGTCATATTGCATGGTACCCATTCCACGGTTCTCAACTCTCCAGGTTTAAGGGATTCTTCCTTCAGCTAAAACATGCATGTGGAACCCAGAGTATGATCCACCGTGTGATCGGGAAACGTGTTCAAATGTGTCTCACTTTTCGTCCCCTGGTACTCGGGTGCAACATTCCAGACGCTTTACTAACACTCTCCCCACTTGGAGAGTCAGTGCCTTTAACCTCCTGTTTGGCCCAGTTTGCAATTTCTGCGGAAAATGAACAGGAATAGGGAGAATCAATGAGAGACTAGCTGGAGGTGTCTGGACGGGCAAATTTAACTCTCATTTCCCACCAGGAAGAGGAATTAACCAAAGGCTCAGCGAGCCATGCCGGAACCACACTAGGGCAAGAAGCAATCCTGCAGTGTTGCAGCCAGCTCACAAGAAAGCGAGTTGAAGAAAGGAGCTCAGGGGCTCTGTCATTCACAAACCTGCAGAGTTATAAATGACAGCTATCGTCCAAAAATATATTGAAGTAAGGCTGCCAAGAGGACTTGAAAGCGGGGCAGAATTGCAGGAAACCGATTTCAGGAGGTAGACTGGAATTGCATGTAAAGCATACGAAAAGAGGCAGAACGTCCACAATGATGCACTTGGCCAAAAAGGGCGTATGCGTTTTTTCCTGAATATATTCAGGAAAAAACGCATACGCCCTTTTTGGCCAACCAAGCAAGCTTGCAAAGGAAATCTGCACTACAATGAAGTCTCACTGCCCCCCGGTCAAAAGGGCCATCTGAAAAAAGTGTAAAATCCAGAAAGGCAGGACAGGCCATGGAGAACTGGGAGCCTAGTTAGGCTGATGGGCGGGATGTAAATTGCCAACAGCCACTCTGGAGAAGTGTATGGTGTTTCCTGAAACATCTAAAAAACAAAGCAACAGAGCCTAGGGCACTTCCACTTATGGTCCTATAGCTTAGGGAAATTAAAATCAAAAAGACACAGCCACCCCAAAGTTTGGGATGGCTCTGTTTACAAGAACCTCGTTTACGGTACAAGTACAATATCGCAGAAAGCGAAAAATGGATAAAGAAGTTGTGGTACTAACGTACAATGAAATATCACTCAGCAATGAAATCTATGTCATCAGGCCCATAGCAGCATAATGAGTGGATTCAGGTACGATGATTCTAAGTGAAATAAGTCACACAGAAAAAGAAACATCATAAGATATCACTAATACACGGAATGTAAACTTGGCTACACAGGAACTGAATTACAAAACAGAATAGGGTCTCAAATGTAGAAAACCAACTTATGCTTGCTTAAGGGGAAAGGTGAGTTGGGGTGCTGCATAAAACCAGAGATTGAAATTAGCACAGATACCTTTCCATAAGCCAAATATGTAATAGACAAGAGCTACTGCTTGCTCAACGAAGTGGACTCAACACCCCATATTAAACGCCTAAGAATATACCTGACTAGTAAGAATCTTAAAACCTATGGATTTATATGTCTCCGAAAGAGAATCAAGCGTGTGTACAGAGGCATAAACGCAGCAGTGATAGGATTGGTGATGTTCGGTGAGCAAATGCAGACCCTTTGAAGTCATATTGCATGGTACCCATTCCATGGTCCTCAACTCTCCAGGTTTAAGGGATTCTTCCTTCAGCTAAAACATGCATGTGGAACTCAGAGTATGATCCACCGTGTGATCAGGAAACGTGTTCAAATGTGTCTCACTTTTCGTCCCCTGGTACTCGGGTGCAACATTCCAGACGCTTTACTAACACTCTCCCCACTTGGAGACTCAGTGCCTTTAACCTCCTGTTTGGCCCAGTTTGCAATTTCTGCGGAAAATGAACAGGCATAGGGAGAATCAATGAGAGACTAGCTGGAGGTGTCTGGACGGGCAAATTTAACTCTCATTTCCCACCAGGAAGAGGAATTAACCAAAGGCTCAGCGAGCCATGCCGGAACCACACTAGGGCCTGAAGCAATCCTGCGGTGTTGCGGCCAGCTCACAAGAAAGCGAGTTGAAGAAAGGAGCTCAGGGGCTCTGTCATTCACAAACCTGCAGAGTTATAAATGACAGCTATCGTCCAAAAATATATTGAAGTAAGGCTGCCAAGAGGACTTGAAAGCGGGGCAGAATTGCAGGAAACCGATTTCAGGAGGTAGACTGGAATTGCATGTAAAGCATAGGAAAAGAGGCAGAACGTCCACAATGATGCACTTGGCCAAAAAGGGCGTATGCGTTTTTTCCTGAATATATTCAGGAAAAAACGCATACGCCCTTTTTGGCCAACCAAGCAAGCTTGCAAAGGAAATCTGCACTACAATGAAGTCTCACTGCCACCCGGTCAAAAGGGCCATCTGAAAAAAGTGTAAAATCCAGAAAGGCAGGACAGGCCATGGAGAACTGGGAGCCTAGTTAGGCTGATGGGCGGGATGTAAATTGCCAACAGCCACTCTGGAGAAGTGTATGGTGTTTCCTGAAACATCTAAAAAACAAAGCAACAGAGCCTAGGGCACTTCCACTTATGGTCCTATAGCTTAGGGAAATTAAAGTCAAAAAGACACAGCCACCCCAAAGTATGGGATGGCTCTGTTTACAAGAACCTCGTTTACGGTACAAGTTCAATATCGCAGAAAGCGAAAAATGGATAAAGAAGTTGTGGTACTAACGTACAATGAAATATCACTCAGCAATGAAATCTATGTCATCAGGCCCATAGCAGCATAATGAGTGGATTCAGGTACGATGATTCTAAGTGAAATAAGTCACACAGGAAAAGAAACATCATAAGATATCACTAATACACGGAATGTAAACTTGGCTACACAGGAACTGAATTACAAAACAGAATAGGGTCTCAAATGTAGAAAACCAACTTATGCTTGCTTAAGGGGAAAGGTGAGTTGGGGTGCTGCATAAAACCAGAGATTGAAATTAGCACAGATACCTTTCCATAAGCCAAATATGTAATAGACAAGAGCTACTGCTTGCTCAACGAAGTGGACTCAACACCCCATATTAAACGCCTAAGAATATACCTGACTAGTAAGAATCTTAAAACCTATGGATTTATATGTCTCCGAAAGAGAATCAAGCGTGTGTACAGCGGCATAAACGCAGCAGGGATAGGATTGGTGAGGTTCGGTGAGCAAATGCAGACCCTTTCAAGTCATATTGCATGGTACCCATTCCACGGTTCTCAACTCTCCAGGTTTAAGGGATTCTTCCTTCAGCTAAAACATGCATGTGGAACCCAGAGTATGATCCACCGTGTGATCGGGAAACGTGTTCAAATGTGTCTCACTTTTCGTCCCCTGGTACTCGGGTGCAACATTCCAGACGTTTTACTAACACTCTCCCCATTTGGAGACTCAGTGCCTTTAACCTCCTGTTTGGCCCAGTTTGCAATTTCTGCGGAAAATGAACAGGAATAGGGAGAACCAATGAGAGACTAGCTGGAGCTTTCTGGACGGGCAAATTTAACTCTCATTTCCCACCAGGAAGAGGAATTAACCAAAGGCTCAGCGAGCCATGCCGGAACCACACTAGGGCCTGAAGCAATCCTGCGGTGTTGCGGCCAGCTCACAAGAAAGCGAGTTGAAGAAAGGAGCTCAGGGGCACTGTCATTCACAAACCTGCAGAGTTCTAAATGACAGCTATCGTCCAAAAATATATTGAAGTAAGGCTGCCAAGAGGACTTGAAAGCGGGGCAGAATTGCAGGAAACCGATTTCAGGAGGTAGACTGGAATTGCATGTAAAGCATAGGAAAAGAGGCAGAACGTCCACAATGATGCACTTGGCCAAAAAGGTCGTATGCGTTTTATCCTGAATATATTCAGGATAAAACGCATACGACCTTTTTGGCCAACCACGCAAGCTTGCAAAGGAAATCTGCACTACAATGAAGTCTCACTGCCCCCCGGTCAAAAGGGCCATCTGAAAAAAGTGTAAAATCCAGAAAGGCAGGACAGGCCTTGGAGAACTGGGAGCCTAGTTAGGCTGATGGGCGGGATGTAAATTGCCAACAGCCACTCAGGAGAATTGTATGTTGTTTCCTGAAACATCTAAAAAACAAAGCAACAGAGCCTAGGGCACTTCCACTTATGGTCCTATAGCTTAGGGAAATTAAAATCAAAAAGACACAGCCACCCCAAAGTTTGGGATGGCTCTGTTTACAAGAACCTCGTTTACGGTACAAGTTCAATATCGCAGAAAGCGAAAAATGGATAAAGAAGTTGTGGTACTAACGTACAATGAAATATCACTCAGCAATGAAATCTATGTCATCAGGCCCATAGCAGCATAATGAGTGGATTCAGTTATGATGATTCTAAGTGAAATAAGTCACACAGAAAAAGAAACATCATAAGATATCACTAATACACGGAATGTAAACGTGGCTACACAGGAACTGAATTACAAAACAGAATAGGGTCTCAAATGTAGAAAACCAACTTATGCTTGCTTAAGGGGAAAGGTGAGTTGGGGTGCTGCATAAAACCAGAGATTGAAATTAGCACAGATACCTTGCCATAAGCCAAATATGTAATAGACAAGAGCTACTGCTTGCTCAACGAAGTGGACTCAACACCCCATATTAAACGCCTAAGAATATACCTGACTAGTAAGAATCTTAAAACCTATGGATTTATATGTCTCCGAAAGAGAATCAAGCATGTGTACAGCGGCATAAACGCAGCAGTGATAGGATTGGTGAGGTTCGGTGAGCAAATGCAGACCCTTTGAAGTCATATTGCATGGTACCAATTCCATGGTTCTCAACACTCCAGGTTTAAGGGATTCTTCCTTCAGCTAAAACATGCATGTGGAACTCAGAGTATGATCCACTGTGTGATCGGGAAAGGTGTTCAAATGTGTCTCAGTTTTCGTCCCCTGGTACTCGGGTGCCACATTCCAGACGCTTTACTAACACTCTCCCCACTTGGAGAGTCAGTGCCTTTAACCTCCTGTTTGGCCCAGTTTGCAATTTCTGCGGAAAATGAACAGGAATAGGGACAATCAATGAGAGACTAGCTGGAGGTGTCTGGACGGGCAAATTTAACTCTCATTTCCCACCAGGAAGAGGAATTAACCAAAGGCTCAGCGAGCCATGCCGGAACCACACTAGGGCCTGAAGCAATCCTGCAGTGTTGCAGCCAGCTCACAAGAAAGCGAGTTGAAGAAAGGAGCTCAGGGGCTCTGTCATTCACAAACCTGCAGAGTTATAAATGACAGCTATCGTCCAAAAATATATTGAAGTAAGGCTGCCAAGGGGACTTGAAAGCGGGGCAGAATTGCAGGAAACCGATTTCAGGAGGTAGACTGGAATTGCATGTAAAGCATAGGAAAAGAGGCAGAAGGTCCACAATGATGCACTTGGCCAAAAAGGGCGTATGCGTTTTTTCCTGAATATATTCAGGAAAAAACGCATACGCCCTTTTTGGCCAACCAAGCAAGCTTGCAAAGGAAATCTGCACTACAATGAAGTCTCACTGCCCCCCGGTCAAAAGGGCCATCTGAAAAAAGTGTAAAATCCAGAAAGGCAGGACAGGCCTTGGAGAACTGGGAGCCTAGTTAGGCTGATTGGCGGGATGTAAATTGCCAACAGCCAATCTGGAGAAGTGTATGGTGTTTCCTGAAACATCTAAAAAACAAAGCAACAGACCCTAGGGCACTTCCACTTATGGTCCTATAGCTTAGGGAAATTAAAATCAAAAAGACACAGCCACCCCAAAGTTTTGGATTGCTCTGTTTACAAGAACCTCGTTTACGGTACAAGTTCAATATCGCAGAAAGCGAAAAAGGGATAAAGAAGTTGTGGTACTAACGTACAATGAAATATCACTCAGCAATGAAATCTATGTCATCAGGCCCATAGCAGCATAATGAGTGGATTCAGTTATGATGATTCTAAGTGAAATAAGTCACACAGAAAAAGAAACATCATAAGATATCACTAATACACGGAATGTAAACTTGGCTACACAGGAACTGAATTACAAAACAGAATAGGGTCTCAAATGTAGAAAACCAACTTATGCTTGCTTAAGGGGAAAGGTGAGTTGGGGTGCTGCATAAAACCAGAGATTGAAATTAGCACAGATACCTTTCCATAAGCCAAATATGTAATAGACAAGAGCTACTGCTTGCTCAATGAAGTGGACACAACACCCCATATTAAACGCCTAAGAATATACCTGACTAGTAAGAATCTTAAAACCTATGGATTTATATGTCTCCGAAAGAGAATCAAGCGTGTGTACAGCGGCATAAACGCAGCAGTGATAGGATTGGTGAGGTTCGGTGAGCAAATGCAGACCCTTTGAAGTCATATTGCATGGTACCCATTCCATGGTTCTCAACTCTCCAGGTTTAAGGGATTCTTCCTTCAGCTAAAACATGCATGTGGAACCCAGAGTATGATCCACCGTGTGATCGGGAAACGTGTTCAAATGTGTCTCACTTTTCGTCCCCTGGTACTCGGGTGCAACATTCCAGACGCTTTACTAACACTCTCCCCACTTGGAGAGTCAGTGCCTTTAACCTCCTGTTTGGCCCAGTTTGCAATTTCTGCGGAAAATGAACAGGAATAGGGAGAATCAATGAGAGACTAGCTGGAGGTGTCTGGACGGGCAAATTTAACTCTCATTTCCCACCAGGAAGAGGAATTAACCAAAGGCTCAGCGAGCCATGCCGGAACCACACTAGGGCCTGAAGCAATCCTGCGGTGTTGCGGCCAGCTCACAAGAAAGCGAGTTGAAGAAAGGAGCTCAGGGGCACTGTCATTCACAAACTTGCAGAGTTATAAATGACAGCTATCGTCCAAAAATATATTGAAGTAAGGCTGCCAAGAGGACTTGAAAGCGGGGCAGAATTGCAGGAAACCGATTTCAGGAGGTAGACTGGAATTGCATGTAAAGCATAGGAAAAGAGGCAGAACGTCCACAATGATGCACTTGGCCAAAAAGGGCGTATGCATTTTTTCCTGAATATATTCAGGAAAAAACGCATACGCCCTTTTTGGCCAACCAAGCAAGCTTGCAAAGGAAATCTGCACTACAATGAAGTCTCACTGCCCCCCGGTCAAAAGGGCCATCTGAAAAAAGTGTAAAATCCAGAAAGGCAGGACAGGCCATGGAGAACTGGGAGCCTAGTTAGGCTGATGGGCGGGATGTAAATTGCCAAGAGCCACTCTGGAGAAGTGTATGGTGTTTCCTGAAACATCTAAAAAACAAAGCAACAGAGCCTAGGGCACTTCCACTTATGGTCCTATAGCTTAGGGAAATTAAAATCAAAAAGACACAGCCACCCCAAAGTTTGGGACGGCTCTGTTTACAAGAACCTCGTTTACGGTACAAGTTCAATATCGCAGAAAGCGAAAAATGGATAAAGAATTTGTGGTACTAACGTACAATGAAATATCACTCAGCAATGAAATCTATGTCATCAGGCCAGTAGCAGCATAATGAGTGGATTCAGGTACGATGATTCTAAGTGAAATAAGTCACACAGAAAAAGAAACATCATAAGATATCACTAATACACGGAATGTAAACTTGGCTACACAGGAACTGAATTACAAAACAGAATAGGGTCTCAAATGTAGAAAACCAACTTATGCTTGCTTAAAGGGAAAGGTGAGTTGGGGTGCTGCATAAAACCAGAGATTGAAATTAGCACAGATACATTTCCATAAGCCAAATATGTAATAGACAAGAGCTACTGCTTGCTCAACGAAGTGGACTCAACACCCCATATTAAATGCCTAAGAATATACCTGACTAGTAAGAATCTTAAAACCTATGGATTTATATGTCTCTGAAAGAGAATCAAGCGTGTGTACAGCGGCCTAAACGCAGCAGTGATAGGATTGGTGAGGTTCGGTGAGCAAATGCAGACCCTTTGAAGTCATATTGCATGGTACCCATTCCATGGTTCTCAACTCTCCAGGTTTAAGGGATTCTTCCTTCAGCTAAAACATGCATGTGGAACCCAGAGTATGATCCACCGTGTGATCGGGAAACGTGTTCAAATGTGTCTCAGTTTTCGTCCCCTTTTACTCGGGTGCAACATTCTAGACGCTTAACTAACACTCTCCCCACTTGGAGAGTCAGTGCCTTTAACCTCCTGTTTGGTCCAGTTTGCAATTTCTGCGGAAAATGAACTGGAATAGGGAGAACCAATGAGAGACTAGCTGGAGGTGTCTGGACGGACAAATTTAACTCTCATTTCCCACCAGGAAGAGGAATTAACCAAAGGCTCAGCGAGCCATGCCGGAACCACACTAGGGCCTGAAGCAATCCTGCGGTGTTGCGGCAAGCTCACAAGAAAGCGAGTTGAAGAAAGGAGCTCAGGGGCACTGTCATTCACAAACCTGCAGAGTTATAAATGACAGCTATCGTCCAAAAATATATTGAAGTAAGGCTGCCAAGAGGACTTGAAAGCGGGGAAGAAGTGCAGGAAACCGATTTCAGGAGGTAGACTGGAATTGCATGTAAAGCATAGGAAAAGAGGCAGAACGTCCACAATGATGCACTTGGCCAAAAAGGGCGTATGCGTTTTTTCCTGAATATATTCAGGAAAAAACGCATACGCACTTTTTGGCCAACCAAGCAAGATTGCAAAGGAAATCTGCACTACAATGAAGTCTCACTGCTCCCCGGTCAAAAGGGCCATCTGAAAAAAGTGTAAAATCCAGAAAGGCAGGACAGGCCATGGAGAACTGGGAGCCTAGTTAGGCTGATGGGCGGGATGTAAATTGCCAACAGCCACTCTGGAGAAGTGTATGGTGTTTCCTGAAACATCTAAAAAACAAAGCAACAGAGCCTAGGGCACTTCCACTTATGGTCCTATAGCTTAGGGAAATTAAAATCAAAAAGACACAGCCACCCAAAAGTTTGGGATGGCTCTGTTTACAAGAATCTCGTTTACGGTACAAGTTCATTATCGCAGAAAGCGAAAAATGGATAAAGAAGTTGTGATACTAACGTACAATGCAACATCACTCAGCAATGAAATCTATGTCATCAGGCCAGTAGCAGCATAATGAGTGGATTCAGGTACAATGATTCTAAGTGAAATAAGTCACACAGAAAAAGAAACATCATAAGATATCACTAATACACGGAATGTAACCTTGGCTACACAGGAACTGAATTACAAAACAGAATAGGGTCTCAAATGTAGAAAACCAACTTATGCTTGCTTAAAGGGAAAGGTGAGTTGGGGTGCTGCATAAAACCAGAGATTGAAATTAGCACAGATACCTTTCCATAAGCCAAATATGTAATAGACAAGAGCTACTGCTTGCTCAACGAAGTGGACTCAACACCCCATATTAAATGCCTAAGAATATACCTGACTAGTAAGAATCTTAAAACCTATGGATTTATATGTCTCCGAAAGAGAATCAAGCGTGTGTACAGCGGCCTAAACGCAGCAGTGATAGGATTGGTGAGGTTCGGTGAGCAAATGCAGACCCTTTGAAGTCATATTGCATGGTACCCATTCCATGGTTCTCAACTCTCCAGGTTTAAGGGATTCTTCCTTCAGCTAAAACATGCATGTGGAACCCAGAGTATGATCCACCGTGTGATCGGGAAACGTGTTCAAATGTGTCTCAGTTTTCGTCCCCTTTTACTCGGGTGCAACATTCTAGACGCTTTACTAACACTCTCCCCACTTGGAGAGTCAGTGCGTTTAACCTCCTGTTTGGTCCAGTTTGCAATTTCTGCGGAAAATGAACTGGAATAGGGAGAACCAATGAGAGACTAGCTGGAGGTGTCTGGACGGACAAATTTAACTCTCATTTCCCACCAGGAAGAGGAATTAACCAAAGGCTCAGCGAGCCATGCCGGAACCACACTAGGGCCTGAAGCAATCCTGCGGTGTTGCGGCCAGCTCACAAGAAAGCGAGTTGAAGAAAGGAGCTCAGGGGCACTGTCATTCACAAACCTGCAGAGTTATAAATGACAGCTATCGTCCAAAAATATATTGAAGTAAGGCTGCCAAGAGGACTTGAAAGCGGGGAAGAAGTGCAGGAAACCGATTTCAGGAGGTAGACTGGAATTGCATGTAAAGCATAGGGAAAGAGGCAGAACGTCCACAATGATGCACTTGACCAAAAAGGGCGTATGCGTTTTTTCCTGAATATATTCAGGAAAAAACGCATACGCCCTTTTTGGCCAACCAAGCAAGCTTGCAAAGGAAATCTGCACTACAATGAAGTCTCACTGCCCCCCGGTCAAAAGGGCCATCTGAAAAAAGTGTAAAATCCAGAAAGGCAGGACAGGCCATGGAGAACTGGGAGCCTTCTTATGCTGATAAGCGGGATGTAAATTGTCAACAGCCACTCTGGAGAAGTGTATGGTGTTTCCTGAAACATCTAAAAAACAAAGAAACAGAGCCTAGGGCACTTCCACTTATGGTCCTATAGATTAGGGAAATTAAAATCAAAAAGACACAGCCACCTCAAAGTTTGGGACGGCTCTGTTTACAAGAACCTCATTTATGGTATAAGTTCAATATCGCAGAAAGCGAAAAATGGATAAAGAAGTTGTGGTACTTACGTACAATGCAATATCACTCAGCAATGAAATCTACGTCATCAGGCCCGAAGCAGCATAATGAGTGGATTCAGGTACGATCATACTAAGTGAAATAAGTCACACAGAAAATGAAACATCATAAGATATCACTAATATATGGAATGTAAACTTGGCTACACAGGAACTGAATTACAAAACAGAATAGGGTCTCAAATGTAGAAAATCAACTTATGCTTGATTAAGGGGAAAGGTGAGTTGGGGTGCTGCATAAAACCAGAGATTGAAATTAGCACAGATACCTTTCCATAAGCCAAATATGTAATAGACAAGAGCTACTGCTTGCTCAACGAAGTGGACTCAACACCCCATATTAAACGCCTAAGAATATACCTGACTAGTAAGAATCTTAAAATCTATGGATTTATATGTCTCCGAAAGAGAATCAAGCGTGTGTACAGCGGCATAAACGCAGCAGTGATAGGATTGGTGAGGTTCGGTGAGCAAATGCAGACCCTTTGAAGTCATATTGCATGGTACCCATTCCATGGTTCTCAACTCTCCAGGTTTAAGGGATTCTTCCTTCAGCTAAAACATGCATGTGGAACCCAGAGTATGATCCACCGTGTGATCAGGAAACTTGTTGAAATGTGTCTCAGTTTTCGTCCCCTGGTACTCGGGTGCAACATTCCAGACGCTTTACTAACACTCTCCCCACTTGTAGAGTCAGTGCCTTTAACCTCCTGTTTGGCCCAGTTTGCAATTTCTGCGTAAGATGAACAGGAATACGGAGAACCAATGAGAGATTATCTGTAGGTGTCTGGATGGGCAAATTTAACTCTCATTTCCCACCGGGAAGACGAATGATCCAAAGTCTCCGCGTGCCATGCTGGAAGCAGATTAGGACCTGAAGAGATCCTGTGGTTTTGTGGCCAGCTCACAAGAAAGCGAGTTGGAGAAAGGAGCTCTGGGGCACTGTAATTCACAAACCTGCAGAGTTATAAATGACAGGTATCATCCAAAATTATACTGAAGTAAGGCTGCGAAGAGGACTTGAAAACGGTGCAGAATTGCTGGAAACCGATTTCAGAAGGTACATGGGAGTCGCTCTTAAAGCATAGGAAAAGAGACAGAACTTGGAAAATAATGCACTTGGCAAAAGAGGGCATATGTGTTTTATCCAGAGCTCTCATAACCGAGGGGAGGAGATTCCCAGCAGGCTCCAACTGCCACCTGAAGGCTCACGTTGTCAAGGCAACGTGAGCAAGCCAGGCAGGAGTTACCTCACAGCAGAGGTCCCAGCTCCCAGAAGGGTGAGAAAACCAGCCAACATCAGACTCTCACCAGAGGGCCCACATCACCAAGGGCATGTGAACCAGGCAGGAGTGTCTTCACACCAGTGGGGCCACATCATCGAAAGGTGAGGTACTCAGCACATGTGTCCTCAAACCAGAGGACTCACATCACCAAGGGCCTCGGAGTGAGGCAGGCAGGAGTAGCCTCACAACACTGGGCCCATAGAACAAAAAAGTGAGGAATCCAGCAGTTGGAACCTCCCAGCAGGCGGCCCAGAGCACTGAGGCTATGGGATCCAGGCCACAGTGAACTCACAGAAGAGGGCCCATGTCATGAAACTGAGCAACCCAGCCATTGAGACCTCAGAGCAGGAGGCCCACATCCCCATGGGGATATAAATCTGGTAGGAGTGTCCTCGCACCACTGAGAACGTATCAGAAAATTTTGGGAGACCAGCAGTTAGGGTCTGACGCCAGAGGACCCTCATCACCAAGGGAAGGAGGCTCCCAGCAGGCTCCAACTGCCACCAGAGGGCTGACGTCGCCAAGGCGATGTGTACCAACCAGGCACGAATGACCTCACAGCAGAGGGTCCACCTCACAGAAGTGTGATGAACCCAGTCAGGATCAGACTCGCACCAGAGGGCCCACATCACCAAATGGATTGGAACCAGGCAGGAGTGTCCTCACATGAGTAGGGCCACATCATCTAAAGGTGAGGAACCCAGAACATGTGGCTTCAAACCATAGGACACCCATCACCAAGGGGCTGGGAGTGAGGCAGGCAGGAGGAGCCTCACAACAGAGGGTCCAAAAATAAGAAAGGTGAGGAATCCAGCAGTTGGAACCTCCCAGCAGGCGGCCCAGAGCACAGAGGCTAGGGGATCCAGGCCAGAGTGAACTAACACCAGACAGCCCACATCATGAAACTGTGAGCAACCCAGACATTGGGACCTCAGAGCAGAAGGCCCACATCCCCATGGTGATGGGAACATGACAGGAGTGTCCTGGTATCACTGGGCTCACATCAGAAAACGTGGGGTGCTCAGAAGTTAGGGCCTGACGCTAGAGGGCACTCATCACTGAGGGGAGGAGGCTCCCAGCAGGATCCAGCTGCCACCAGAGGGCCAACGTCACCAAGGCGATGTGTGCCAACCCGGCAGGAGTGACCTCACAGCAGAGGGCCCACCTCACAGAAGGGTGAGGAACGCAGCCAGGATCAGACTCTCACCAGAGGGCCCACATCACCAAGGGGATGGGAACAAGGCAGGAGTGTCCCCACACCAGTGGGACAACATCATCGAAAGGTGAGGATCCCAGCACATGTAGCCTCAAACCAGAGGAACCACATCACTAAGGGGTTTGGAATGAGGCTGGCAGGACCAGCCTCACAACACAGGGTCCATAGAATATAAAAGTTGAGGAATCCAGCAGTTGGAACCTCCCAGCAGCGACCCAGAGCACCGAGGCTATGAGATCCAGGCAGCAGTGAACTCACAGCAGACGGCCCACATCATGAACCTGTGAGCAGCCCAGCCGTTGGGACCTCAGAACAGAAGGCCCACATCCCCATTGGGATGGGAACCTGGCAGGAGTGGCCTCGCACCACTTAGCACATATCAGAAAATGTTAGGAGCCCAGCAGTTAGGGCCTGATGCCAGGGGGCCCTCATAACTGAGGGGAGGAGACTCCCAGCAGGTTCCAACTGCCAACAGAAGGCCCACGTCTACAAGGAGGCATGCGCCAGCCAGGCAGTAGTGACCTCACAGCAGAGGGCCTACCTCACAGAAGAGTGAGGAACCTAGCCAGGATAAGACTGTCACCAGAAGGCCCACATCACCAAGGGGATGGGAACCAGGCAGGAGTGTCCTCACACCAGTGGGGCCACATCATTGAAAGTTGCGGAACCCAGCACATGTGGCCTCAAACCAGAGGACCCACATCACGAACGGGTTGCGAGTGAGGCAGGCAGGAGGAACATTGCAACACAGAACCCATAGAATACAAAAGTTGAGGAATCGAGCAGTTGGAACCTCCCAGCAGGCGGCCCAGAGCACAGAGGCTATGGCATCCAGGCCAGAGTGAACTAACAGCAGAGAGCCCACATCATGAAACTGTGAACAACCCAGCCGTTGGGACTTCAGAGCAGAAGACCCACATCCCAATGGGGATGTGAACCTGGATAGAGTGTCTTCGAACCACTGGGCGCACATCACAAAATGTGGGGAGCCCAGCCGTTAGGGCCTGACGCCAGAGGGCCCTCATCACCAAGGGGAGGAGGCTCCCAGCAGGCTCCAAGTGCCACCGAGGGCTCATGTCCACAAGGCGAGGTGAGCAAGCCAAGCAGGAGTGACCTCACAGCAGACGGCCCACCTCACAGAAGGGTGAGGAACCCAGCCAGGATCAGACTCTCAACAGAGGGCCCACATCACCAAGGGGATATGAACCAGGCAGGAGTCTCCTAAGACCATTGGTCCCACATCATCGAAAGGTGAGGAACCCAGCACATGTGGCCTCAAACCAGATGACACACATCACGAAGGGGCTGGGAGTGAGGCAAGCAGGAGGATCCTCACAACAGAGGGCCTAAAAAATTAAAAAAGTGAGGAATCCAGCAGTTGGAACCTCCCAGCAGGCGGCCAAGAGCACAGAGGCTATGGGATCCAGGCCACAGTGAACTAACACCAGAAAGCCCACATCATGAAATTGTGATCAACCCAGCCGTTGGAACCTCAGAGCAGAAGGCCCACATCCCCATGGAGATGGGAACCTAAGAGGAGTGCCCGAGCATCACTGGGCTCACTAAGAAAAGTTGGGGAGCCCAGCAGTTAGGGCCTGACGTCAGAGGGCCCTCATCACAGAGGTGAGGAGGCTCCCAGCAGGGTCCAAGTGCCACCAGAGGGCTCATGTTAACAAGGCGAGGTGAGCAAGCCAGGCAAGAGTTACCTGATAGTAGAGGGCCCACCTCACAGATGGGTGAGGAACCCAGCCAGGATCAGACTCTCACCAGAGGGCCCACATCACAAAGGGGATGGGAACCAGTCAAGATTATCCTCACACCAGTGGGGCCTCATCATCTTAAGGTGAGGAACCCAGCACATGTGTCCTCAAACCAGAGGACCCACATCACCAAGGGCCTTGGAGTGAGGCAGGCAGGAGTAGCCTCACAACACAGGGCACATAATATAAAAAACGTGAGGATTCCAGCATTTAGACCTTCCAGCAGGCAGCTCAGAACACCGAGGCTATGGGATCCAGGCCACAGTGAACTCACAGCAGAGGGCCCACATCATAAAACTGTGAGCAACCCAGGCGTTGAGACCTCAGCGCAGAAGGCCCACATCCCCATGGGAATGGGAACCTGGCTGGAGTGTCCTCGCACCACTGGGCGCACATCAGAAAATGTGGGGAGCCCATCATTTAGGGTCTGATGCCAGAGGGCCGTCATCACCGAGAGGAGGAGGCACCCTGCACGCTCCAACTGCCACCAGAGGGCTCACGTCTCCAAGGTGACTTGTGCCAGCCAGGCAGGAGTGACCTCACAGCAGAGGGCCTACCTCACAGAACGTTGAGGAACCCAGCCAGGATTAGACTCTCGCCAGAGGGCCCACCTCACCAAGGGGATGGGAACCAAGCAGGAGTGTCCTCACACGAGTGGGGCCACATCATCGAAAGGTGAGGAACGCAGCACATGTGGCCTCAAGCCATAGGACAGTCATCACCAAGGGGCTGGCAGTGAGGCAGGCAGGAGGAGCCTCACAACAGAGGGCACATAGAATAAAAAAGTTGAGGAATCCAGCAGTTGGAACCTCCCAGCAGGCGGCTCAGAGCACCGATGATAAGGGATCCTTGCCGGAGTGAACTCACAGCAGAGGGCCCACATCATGGTACTGTGAGCAAGCCAGCCGTTTTGACCTCAGAGCAGAAGGCCCATATCCCCATGGGGATGGGAACATGGCAAGAGTGTCCTCACTCACTTGGCACACATCAGAAAATGTGGGGAACCCAGCAGTTATGGCCTAAGGCAAGAGGGCCCTCATCACCGAGGGGAGGAGGATCCCAGCACACTCCAACTGCCACCAGAGGGCCCACGTCGCCAAGGTGACGTGTGCCAGACAGTCATGATTGACCTCACAGCAGAGGGTCCACCTCACAGACGGGTGGGGAACCCAGCCAGGATCAGACTCTCACCTGAGGACTCACATCAGCAAGGGGATGGGAACCAGTCAGGACTGTCTTCCCTCCAGTGGGGCCACATCATCGAAAACTGCGGAACCCAGCACATGTGGCCTCAAATCAGAGGACACATATCACAAAGGGAATGGGAGTGAGGCAGGCAGGAGAAGCCTAAAAACAGAGGGCCCAAAGAATAAGAAAGGTGAGGAATCCAGCAGTTGGAACCTCCCAGCAGGTGGCCGAGAGCACAGAAGCTATGGGATGCAGGCAGGAGTGAACTAATAGCAGAGAGCCCACATCATGAAACTGCGAGCAACCCAGGCGTTGGAACCTCAGAGCAGAAGGCCCACATCCCAATGGGGAGGTGAACCTGGCTGGAGTGTCCTCGCACCACTGGGCGCACATCACAAAATGTGGGGAGCCCAGCAGTTAGGGCCTGACGCCAGAGGGCCCTCATCACCGAGGGGAGGAGGCTCCCAGCAGGCTCCAAGTGCCACCAGAGGGCTCATGTCCACAAGGCGAGGTGAGCAAGCCAGGCAGGAGTGACCTCACAGCAGACGGCCCACCTCACAGATGGGTGAGGAACCCAGCCAGGATCAGACTCTCAACAGAGGGCCCACATCACCAAGGGGATGTGAACCAGGCAGGAGTCTCCTAAGACCATTGGTCCCACATCATCGAAAGGTGAGGAACCCAGCACATGTGGCCTCAAACCAGATGACACACATCACGAAGGGGCTGGGAGTGAGGCAGGCAGGAGGATCCTCAAAACAGAAGACCCAAAAAATTAAAAAAGTGAGGAATCCAGCAGTTGGAACCTCCCAACAGGCAGCCAAGAGCACAGAGGCTATGGGATCCAGGCCTCTGTGAACTAACACCAGAGAGCCCACATCATGAAAATGTGAACAACCCAGCCGTTGGGACCTCAGAGCAGAAGGCCCACATCCCCATGGAGATGGGATCCTAAGAGGAGTTCCCAAGCATCATTGGGCTCACTAAGAAAAGTTGGTGAGCCCAGCAGTTAGGGCCTGACGCAAGAGGGCCCTCATCACCGGGGAGAGGAGATGCTCAGCATGCTCCTACTGCCACCACATGGCTGACTTCACCAAGGCAATGTGTGCCAGCCATGCAGGAGTGACCTATCAGCAGAGGGTCTCCCTCACAGAAGGGTGAGGAACACAGCCAGGAACAGACTCTCACCAGGGGGTCCACATAACCACGTAGATGAGAACCAGGCAGGAGTGTCCTCACACTAGTGGGGCCACATCATCGAAAGGTGAGGAACCCAGCAAAGGTGGCCACAAACCAGAGGACCCACATCACCAAGGGGTTGAGAGTGAGGTAGGTGTCTGGACGGGCATATTTAACACTCATTTCCCACCAGGAAGAGGAATTAACCAAAGGCTCAGCGTGCCCTGCCAGAAGCAGATTAGGGCCTGAAGCAGTCTTGCGGGTTTGCGGCCAGCTCACAAGAAAGCGAGTTGAAGAAAGGAGCTCAGGGGCCCTGTAATTCACAAACCTGCAGAGTTCTAAATGACAGCTATCGTCCAAAAATATATTGAAGTAAGGCTGCGAAGAGGACTTGAAAGCGGGGCAGAATTGCAGGAAACCGATTTCAGGAGGTAGACTGGATTTTCATTTAAAGCATAGGAAAAGAGGCAGAACATCGACAATGATGCACTTGGCAAAAAAGGGCGTATGAGTTTGTTCCTGAATATATTCAGGAAAAAACACATACGCCCTTTTTGGCAAACCAAGCAAGCTTGCAATGGAAATCCGTACTACTATGAAGTGTCACTTCCCCCCGGTCTAAAGGGCCATCTGAAAAAAGTGTAAAATCCAGAAAGGCAAGACAGGCCATGGGGAAAAAGGAGCCTTTTTATGCTGATGGGCGGGATGTAAATTGCCAACAGCCACTCTGGGGAAGTGTATGGTGTTTCCTGATACATCTGAAAAACAAAGCAACAGAGTCTAGGGCATTTCCACTTATGGTCCTATAGCTTAGGGAAATTAAAATCAAAAAGACACAGCCACCCCAAAATTTGGGACGGCTCTGTTTACAAGAACCTCGTTTATGGTACAAGTTCAATATCACAGAGAGCAAAAACTGGATAAAGAAGTTGTGGTACTTATGTACAATGCAATATCACTCAGCAATGAAATCTGTGTCACCAAGCCTGTACCAGCATAATGAGTGGATTGAGGCACGATGATTCTAAGTGAAATAAGTAACACAGAAAAAGAAACATCATAAGGTATCACTAATGCACGGAATGTAAACTTGGCTACACATGAACTGAATTACAAAACAGAACAGGGTCTCAAGTTTAGAAAACCAACTTATGCTTGCTTAAGGGGAAAGGTGAGTTGGGGTGCTGCATAAAACCAGAGTTTGAAATTAGCACAGATACCGTTCCATAAGCCAAATATGTAATAGACAAGACCTACCCCTTGTTCATCGAAATGGACTCAACAATGAGGTATCACCTCACACCTGTTAGAATGGGCATCATCTGAAAATCTACAAACAACAAATGCTGGAAAGGGTGTGGAGAAAAGGAAGCCTCTTCCACTATTGTTGGGAATATAAATTGATACAGTCACTATGGAGAACAATATGGAGTTTCTTAAGAAACTAATAATAGAATTACCATATGATACAGCAATCCCAGTACTGGACATATACCCAGACAAAACCATAAATCAAAAAGAGACATTCACCGTAATGTTCATTGCATCACTGTTTACAATATCGAGGTAATGGAAGCAACCTAAATGCCCACAGACAGACGAATGCATAAAGATGTGGTACATATATAAAATGGAATATTACTAAGCCATGAAAGGAATGAAATTGGGTCATTTGTAGAGACGTCGATGGATCTAGAGACTGTCATACAGAGTGAAGTAAGTCAGAAAGAGAAAAACAAATCTTGTATATTCATGCATATATGTGGAACCTAGAAAAACTGTACAGATTAACCGTTTTGCAAGGCATAAATAGAGCAACAGATGTAGACAACAATCGTATGGACCACAAGGGGGGAAAGCTCTTGGGGGTGGTGGTGGTGGGAGGAGTTGAGAGATTGGGATTGGCATGTAAACATTTATATGTATAAAATAGATAACCAATAAGAACCTGCTGTATAAAAATATAAAATAAAATTCAAAATTAAAAAGAAATAAAATTAAAAAATAAAACAGAAAAAACAATTATTCCCTTCACATACAGGTATTTATATGAATAAGTTATTTCCATGCTTATATCTGTAAATACAAAAAAGAGGAATAAAATCTACCTTGAACCAAAAACGAAAAAGAGAAAAAAAAAAACAGAACCCACCAGTTACTCAGAGGAAAACCGTATCAGGGCACTTGCTCCAGTTGTAAACAATTCTGAAGTTGGTCAGTGGTGGGGAATCGTCTCCCATTCAGCCAGCAACCCCCACACAACAAGCGTCCTCATTGCAAAGCTGGGGCACCGTGCCGAGGCATCTGTGAGTAAACGTGAGCTGAGCCCCAGGTCAGTTGCTGCTGAACTGTTCCCACCCTTCCCAGGTAAAACACCTGAATATATACAAGGACTTGAAAGTCTAGAGGAAGGGCCATGGAGCCACACGAGTGACAGCATGCCAGCTGACTTGGTGCCTGCAGGCCAGCCAGGATGGTCCTGGCCCTGGGTGCTCTTCTGGAAGATTTCCATTTCCCTGCCTGAGATACCCGTCCTGTCCCTGCCCCCACTGCTTTTTTCCTTCCTCACCTCTGCCCAGGGAGAAATTCCAGCAGCAGGTATGGGTGACACATCCTCTTCTTTAGCAGGTGACAGCCTGGCAACTGCTGCAGAAAGTCCAGCAGAGCCCCACTCACACTGGGCCACCCACAAAGCCGTGGCCTCTCACTCCCTCCCACCAGCCCAGCCCCGAGACTGCTGACACGGCAGAGAAAATGGCGTCAGACACAGCTGCAGGGGCTCTTGCTGCCTGGAGTGGTATTTATATTGATCTCAACCCAGGCACACCTGGGGAGGGCTGGCCGGCACGGTAAGGCTGCCCAGGTCAGCCAATCATCACCCCTCAGGGGCTCACAGTTGCAGAAAATGGAACTTGCTGAACCGGCCAGGTCCAAGGAACAGGTGTGGGCTCCTGAGAGTCAGGATAGACAAGGGGCTGCAGCTTTGGCTTGTTTTCTAATCATTTTATCTGGCCCATGAGTGGGAGACAACTTCAAGAAAACCCTCTCCTAATGAGAGGAACCCAGGAGTCAGGGAGAGGAGGGGTGGGTGGTGGTTGGAGACAGAGGCCTGGTGCCCCGGGTGCAGTGGAAGTCTCTGGAAGACCAGGTGGAGGGAGGCCACACAGAGTGATGCCCAGGGTCACAGACCTGTCGGAGCTGCTGTTTGTTAGTTCAAGTCCTGCTCTGAGGTGCTCTGTGTCAGCTCTGAGCGACAGGTGAGCTCGGGGTGCTCTTCAATGAGGGCTATGTGCACGGTTCCTGTGTGCCCAGCCCTGCCACGGTACCTGCAAGGGTAGCTCTGTATCCTGGGAGGGGCCTGACCACGAGAGCCCCGTGGGCTGGGTTGGGGGTGGGGTACCTGCCCAGGAGAGCTCCATATCCTGGGATTGGCCTGACCACGAGAGCCCCATGGGCTGCTGGGGACCTGGTAAAGGATGTCAGGACAGTCAGTGAAGCCACCGAGTATATACCTCCAGTTGCTCCTAATTCCTACACCCTGCTGGTCATTCTACCAACCACCAGGACATGGTATTCTGTATTAGTCTTCAATGATGCCTTCTTTTGTATTCCATTAGTCCCAGAGTCACAAGAAATTTTGGCTTGTGAGTGGCAGGACTCAACATACAACTAAAACAATACTTCCGGGCCGTCTTGCCCCAAGGGTTCAAAAATTCCCACACCATCTTTGGGGAAAGCTTAGCTAAAGACCGAAAAGTTCTACCTCTGGAAAAGGAAACCCTCCTTCAATATGCAGACGACATTCTGATCGCCAGCCCTACTAAGGAGGCCTCTGAACTACCAAGCCAATAAAGGATAGAAGTTGTCCAAGAAAAAGTTCAAATATCACAGACTGCGGTGACCTGCCTGGGCTTCATTCTCACACAAGGTCGGAGAAGCCCATCCCAGGAAAGGGAAGAAACCATTTGCAGCCTTACCCCTTTCTAAAATGAGAAGACAGCTTAGGGGTTCCTGGGGAGGCCAGGGTTTGCTGCTTCTGGATCCCTAACTACAGTCTACTAGCTGGGCCTCTATATGAAACACTGAAAGGAAAAGATGACGATCCTTTTGAACAGAATCCAGAAGTGGCCTTTCAAGAATGGAAAGAGCAGTCAATTCAGACCCTTGCCCTGGAACTCCCTAATTGAGCTAAACCCTTTGACCTTTCCATTCCCGGTGAAAGGTGAATCGCCATTGGAGAATTAGTGCAAAAACTGGGACCACTTGAAATGGAACAACGCAAGAATGCCATCCACGTAGGATAAACTACAGTCACCAAGGGGCTTGGCCCACTGCCACATCTGGCCAAGATACTGGCGGTATCTAAAACCCTGGAAATCAGCAGCCCAAAAGGCCACCTCCCTCCTAAGGGAAAAGGACCCCACGTGGTGATCCTAATCACCAACCATGCCCTGAAGTTGCAGGGTTCGCTCCGTGGGCACACCGACCTCGAGTGAGGAGGCCCTCCAACTCCAACATCCAGAGAGATAACCGGGGGCAGCAGGGCACCATGACGACTCGTGTGAACATCACTTGACCTGGAGTTTCTCTCATAAAACAACAATAGTGTGTCCCGAAGGAGTAGACTACTGCTTGCAGGACTTACTGCACCCGCAGGGGAGCCAATAATCTTGGCGGGGGAACCGTATATCACACTGTCACCATAGAAAAGCCTACAGACACCGTGATGATGGTGGCCAATAAGACCGGCTGGACTCCTGTTTACTTCAAAAGGCTGTTGACTCAGTGGCCATCATGGTCCTTGATCACCACTGACCCTGGACTGTCTGGGAGTTGAGCGGGCAGGGCTCTGACACCTGGTGCTGTTTTTACGTTAATTCAGGGGCCTAATTGAAGAAAGAGCAGACTACTGGTCAGAGCATCTAGGCTGGCAGAAACGGTCAGCCTAAGGTGGCTGAACAAATGTGGGGCGGGGTGAAACCGGCCCCCACAGCGTCTCTGCACATCTCTTTCCTGGACCCTTAAAGGTCATTAGAATCTATAACACTTCCAATGCTGGTGCTCAGGCGGACGAGCAGGGAGGCAGGGGTCCTGGGGCCAATCAACGTCACCTGGAGGCTGCTGGGGAGAAGTTCTGTCCCTCGTCCCTTGGTATGAGGGCTCCCAACTCAGCACTCAGCAGTTACAGAAGAAGGGTCTGCACCCTCAGCACTCCAAGAATGAGGAACGGGACAAAAGGCAGAGGAGGGGTTTGTCCCCAGCAAAGCCCATGAAAAATCCCTGGGAGATAAAAATAGAATCTGGGCAATAAAGTCAAGTCTGACCTTTTTTATCCTTTGTGCTTTGTCTAATTTCACGTGCTCCTAGGGTCCCGCATGCATAGGTTCCACACCCGGCACTTCAGACCAGATTTCCTAGTGCAGAATGGCTGGGTCGACACCTCAGCTCCTGGGGCCCAGTGCAGACTCCGAGATATAGAGCCTGAGCTGCAGCCAACCCGGCCCTCGAGAGCTCCGTCCCCTCCATCCCACTGACTCTGACAGGATCTCTACACAGCAGCCCAGCCCAGCCCACAGCCCACGGGGTAGTGCATGCTCTCACCTCTCCATTCTCTGATCAAAATATAAAGTTTCCTTTGCTTGTGAACCAAACTCAGTCTTGATCTGTTGGCCCCAATGACACTGGGCAGGGGGACACTTGTTGGGGTCCACTCTGGAGGATCAGTAACAGAAATTGAGACTACTGTAACTTCAATGAACAGATGTGTGAGCCAAACTGTAGTTAACATAGAACAGTTTATAAGGCTCGGGTAAAATAAGATGTTTCTAACACTTCCATTTGATATTTCCATCACTTTATTATAAGCAAGTTCAGTGAAAAGGTTTGTCTTATTTGTCAGGTCAATATTAGAGAAATGAAGTGATTTCTTTCCAAGGATGTACATCTAATAATCTTGGTTAAAACTTAAATCTTGTTTTAAATGCTTTTCCATTGAAAATGATACCTCTCTTTCAGCTCCCCCATTTCTGAGAAGTATAAAATCTTATAATTTATTATTACCAAAGGGGAAAGGTGGGAGGAGGGATAAATTAACAGTTTGGAATTAACACATACACACTGCTATGTATAAAATAGATCATCAACAAGGAACTACTGTATAGCACAGGGAACTACACTCAATATTTTGCAATAACCTATAAGGGGAAATAATCGGAAAAAGAATAGATATTTTTATTGACATCATCTATCAATGACAGTTAAAGTGTAACCTAAGGGAAGCCGGTGGTGAGTGCTTCTGACCCTGAAGACTTCAATCATCTAAAGTTTGGACTCTGCCTACTTCCCAAGGCCCTTAATGAACATATGTGTAGCCGTAGCTTAAAAAATTCCCCAGTTTGGGTTTCGGGGAGACACTGATTTTGAAAAAGCCCTGGTGTTCTCCTTACATGAATGGGACTCTTCCTACTGCTAAAACATGTCTGTCACACCCAGAGGATGGTATACCGTCTGATCGGGAAGAGTTTGGAAAAGGCATCTCATCTCCTCATCTCCTGGTGCTCGGGTTCACCCCTCCAGCGTCTTTACTAACAGTCTCCCCACTTGGAGATGTCAGCACTGTCAACATCCTGTTGCGTACAGTTTGGAATTTGTCCAGAGGATGAAGCGGAAGGATGAGGAACAATGAGAGACAAGTCCTAGGTGTTCAGACAGGCACATGTCACTCTAATTTCCAATCAGGAAGACGAATTGACCAAAGGCTAGGGTTGCCCATGGAAACAGTATAGGGCTTGAGGAAATCCCACTGCTTTGTGGCCAGTTCCCATAAACACAAGTTGAACAATGGAACTCAGGGGCAGTAAAATTCACGAAACTGCAGAGTTGAAAATATCTATCACTGAAAAATGTCTTGAGGAAAGTCAGAGAAAAGGATTGGTAAGCAAGGGAGAATGGCAGGAAAGGGATTTGAGGAGGTAGAAAGGACTCGCCATTAAGCACAAGAAAAGGGGCTGAACATTGCCAACATTGCAGTTGGCCAAAAAGGCTTTATGCGTTTTTTTTCTGTATATATTCAAGAAAAGGGCATACACTTTTTAGCCAACCAAACAGGTGGGCACTGGAAATCAATACTACAAAAGATATCACTTCGCATCAGTCAGAAGAGCCATCCTCATAAAGTGTAAACACCAGAAATGCAGGACAGGGCAAGGAGAAGAGGGAGCCCTGTGAGGCTTATAGTGGAAATGTATATTGCCAACGGCCATTCTGGAGAAGTGTATTGTGTTTACTAAAGCATCTAAAAAATGAGCTACAGAGCATAGGGCACTTGCACTCATGGGCGTATATCTTGGGAAAAACAAAAATCGAGAGGACACAGGCACCCCAATGTTTACTGCCTCTCTGTTTAAAACATCCTCGACTAGGATATAACTTAAATGTCTCTGGAGGGAAAAAATGGATAGAGATGTGGTACTTATGTGGAGTGGACTATTACTCAGCCTGGAAATCAATGAAATATGGCCAGTTGTAACAACTCCGGAGGAGTTACGTATGATCATTCTAAGTGACATAATTCAAAAAGAAAAAGACACATATCATAAGATATCACTTAAAGGTGGAATCCAAAATGGCTACACATGAAATAAATTACAAAACAAAAACATAGTCAAATATGTAGAAAACACGCGTAAGGCTGCTAAACGGGAAAGGTGGGGAGGGGTGAGGCATCATCCAGGAGGTTGAAATTAGCAAAGATACCATTCCAAATACCAAACTGATAATCAACAAGGCCTACACAGTAGCTAAAAGAACTGCACTCAGCACACTCAAGTCACCGGAAAAGAATATCTATGACTGGTAAGAATCTGAAAAAGGATTTATTGATGTCTCTCTGTATGTGAATCAAGTGGATGTACAGCAGCAAGAAACAGAGCTTTGAAAATCAGCTGTAACCAATATAGTAATAAATTGAAAAAAATAAACAACAGAGAGACAGAGAAAACCTCTTACAACTTTTCCTCAGGGACAGTGATGCAACATGGATTGAACACATCTAGACCCACAGCAGGATGAGACATAAGGCTGGAAACTGTTCGCGCTAAGAGAAATGTGAGGTTGGGTGAGGAAATGCACACCCTTTAAAGTAATACTACCTGGTATCCATTCAATGGGTCCCAAATCTGCAGGTTCAAGGAATCTTCCTACAGCTAAAACATGCATGGAAAACCCAGAGGACTGTACACCATGTGATCGGGAGATGTGTCTAAAATGCACCTCATTTATCCTCTCCTGGTGCTCCTGTTCATCATTCCAGCCACGTTACTTAGAATCTCCCCACTTAGAGAATCAGCACATTTAAACTTTGTTTCACACATTTTGCAAATTGTGAGGAGGATGAATGGGAAGAGGGGGAACCAATGAGAGAATAGGTGTAGGGGTTTGGATGGGCACATGTCACGCTAATTTCCCATTAAGAATAAGAATTAAAAAAAGGCTCAGCCCGCCTCGCCGGAGCCAAAATAGGGCCTGAAGCAATCCTGCGGCTTTGAGGCCAGCTCACAAAAGAGCAACTTAAAAAATGGAGCTAAGGGTCACTGCAATTCACAAACCTGCAGAGTTATAAATGAAAACTAACGTCCAAAAATATGTTGACGTAAGGCAAAGAAGAAGATCTGAATGCAAGACAGAATTGCAAGAAACAGATTTCAAGAGATAGATTGGACTCGTCTTTAAAGCACATGAAAAGCGGCAGAATTTCGACAATGATGCAGTTGGCCCCAAAGGGAGTATGCGTTTTTTCCTGAATATATCCAGGAAAAAACGCATACGCACTTTATGGGCAACCAAGCAAGCAAGCAATGCAAATGTGCACAACAAAGAAGTCTCATTTCCCACCGGTCAAAAGGGCCATCCGAAAAAATTGTAAAAACCAGAAATGCAGGACAGGCCATGGAGAACAGGGAGCCTTTATATGCTGATGGACAGTGTGTGAATTGCCGAGAGCCACTCTGGAGAAGTGTATGGTGGTTCCTAAATCATCTAAAAAACAGAGCTACAGAGCATAGGGCACTTCCAATCATGGAAGTATATCTAGGGAAGTCTAAAAATCAACAAGACACAAGTACACCACAGTTTAGGGCTACTCTGTTTACAAGAACCTCAACTTCAGTA